>NW_016909803.1:24817-64277 GCF_001483705.2 Eufriesea mexicana
AGAGGAGGTTAGAGCGCAGAAATACAAGGGACCGCTGTTTACAACAAAAAAATGCAAGCTGCCCTATCCTAACCTAACAAAGCGCAACATAACCGAACGTAATATAACTCAGACTAACAAGCGGAGAACAGTATTGCTCGCCTCCACAGAGACCGGAAGAATGTTCTAGAGGACAGTAGAACTCAGAAATTCACAGCAATTCTTTGTGTAGTGCAAAAGACGAAGATATCCCAACATAAACAGAAGTAACCCAGCATAGCCAAACGTAGCCCAAGTATACATACCGTGCCGCGACCACAATTCTTTGCCACCCATGAGCGAAGCAGGAAATTTTATAGCACAGGGGTGAGCAGAAATCCACGGAATATCATTGTATACCACAGAAGTCGAAGCTAACATATCCTAACCTAACCAAACGCAACGTACCGTACATTACATAAATTTTCCTAACGTGCCGCGAACACTATTTCCGCCCCCCCCCCAATGCCGATCAGAACATACTACAGCACAGTAGATGGCAGATATCCACCGAATAACAGCGTATAGTATGAAAGTCAAAGCTATATTGCTTGAAACTAACAAAACCTATCTTAACCAAGCGCAACATGTCTCAGCCTAACTTGCCGCGACCACAATTGCTGGGCTCCCTGCAGCCGAACAGAACGTCGTAGAGGAGAGTAGAGCGCAGAAATCAATAGAATCATAGTGTACAGCAGAAGGGTTAAAGATACAGGAAACCAACCCACACCAACGAAACCTAACCGAACGGAGCATAATTCAACTTAACGTGCGGCGACCACTACTGCTGTCCTCCCCAGAGCCAAGCAGATGGTATTAGAGCACAGCAGAGCGCAGAAATACAACGAATATCAGTGTATAGCACGAAAGCCAAGCCATACTCTGCTAACCTAACCAAACGTAACGTAAGCAAGCTGATCCTTTCTCAAACCAACGCGCCGCGTCCAGTATTGCTGTCCTCCCAGGAGCAGAGCAGAAGATGCTATAGGTGGGCAGAACGCAAAATCCATGGAATAGAGATGCATAGCTGAAAAAACCAAAGCTACCAAAAGGTAACCAATACTAACGTAACGTAAGCAAACGTAGCAGAAAAGAACGTAACGTAACGATACCACAATTCCTGGCCTCCCCAGGGTCAAGCGGAATACACTAGAGCACAGTAGTGCGCAGAAATGCACCGAAAGCTGCGCGTGACTGAGAATTTGAATATATCCAACCCTAACACAAGCTAACGTAGCCTAACCGAACGTAACCTAACCCAAACTAGTCCACGTAATAGCAGCGTATAGCACAAAGCTCACAGCTATGCTACCCTAAACTTGCCAAACGTAACGCAACCAAACCTAACATATCTCAACCTAACGTGCCGAGACCACAATTGCTGTCTCCCAAGGTCCCAGCGGAGAACACTAGCGCACAGTAGAGGGCAGAAATGCTCCGAAATGCAGTGGTTAGCAAAGAAGTCAATGCTATCCTGTGCGAACGTAGGATATGGTGGCCAGCAATAGTGGTCGCGGCACGATGGGTTTAGTTAGGTTACGTTTGGCTATGTTGCAATAGGTTATGATTGGGTAGGATAACTATGACTCTTGTGATATAACCACTCTTCGGTGGGCTTCTGCGCTGTAATCAATTCCAGTATGTTCTGCTTGGCTCTGGCGAGGCCAGCAATAGTCGCCGCGGAGTGTTATGTTGTGACAATCTACGTTTGGTTGGGTTATGTTACGTTTGGGTATGTTAGGATAGGATAGGTGTGACTTTTGTGCTTTACACCGCGATTCAGTGTATTTCTGCGCTCCACTCTCCTCTAATATATTCTGCTTGGCTCTGGAGAGACCAGAAATGATGGTCGTGGTACGTTGGGTTGAGTTATGTTACGTTTGGCTATGTTCAGTTAGGTTGGGTTAGGTTTGGTCAGCTTTGGATTTTCCATTATGCACTACTAACACACTGGTCGCGGCGATCTGCTCACCTCTAACTTGTTCTGCATGTCTCTGGGGACGTCAGCGATAGTGGTCGCGACACGTTGTGTTGAGTTTTGATACGTTCGGAAGGTTCAGGTTTGCTTGCGTTGGGCTAGGGTAACATCTACTTTTCTGCTGTACACTTCTATTCTATGTATTTCTGTTCTCTGCTCTCCTGTAATATGTACTGCATGTCTCTGGTGGCGCCAGCAATAGTGTTGCGGCACGCTGGGTTGAGCTATGTCACGTTCGGGTATGTTAGGTTGGTTTGTGTTTGCTTCGGATTGCCACGACCTTTCTGCCATACGCCGCTTATATATGCATTTCTTTGGTCTACCGTCCTCTAATATGTTCTGCTCATATCTGGGGAGGCCAGAAACTGTGTTCGCGGCACGTTAGGTTATGCTAGATATCGTTTGGTCAGGTTAGGATAGGATGCGTTACCTTAGGTTAGCTTCGACACTTGCTCCAAACGCGGCTATTATATTAATTTCTGCGGCCTACTATGCAGTATCATATCCTGCACGTATGGAGGCACGCCAGCAATAGATGTCGCGGCACGTAAGGTTGAGTTATGTTTCGTTTGGATAGGTTTGGCTAGCATATCTTGACTAACTGCGCTATACACTGCTATGCGGTCAATTCCTGTGCTCTGCATTACACCAGTATATTTTGCCTGGCTCTGGGGAGGCCACCAATAGTGGTTGTGGTACGTTAGGTTTAGTGAGGCTTCCTTTTGGCTAGCTTCGGTTAGGAAGTGTTAGGTTAGGATAGCTTTGGCCATTGATCATTTCACTGCTCTTCTAGGAATTTCTGCGATCTACTACCCCCTAATTTGTTCTGCTTGACTCCCGGGAGGCCAGAAATCGTGGTCGCGTTACGAAATGTGAGTTACGTTACGTTCTGTCAGATTAGGCTGGTTTGGGTTAGCTTAGGATGACCTTGACCTTTCTACTGTTTTCTGCTATTCTGTCGATTCCTGCGATCATCTCCCCTCTACTATATTCTGCACAGATCTGGGGAGACCAGAAACAGTGGTCGTGGTACGTTAGGTTGCGTTATGTTACGTTTGGCTAGGTTCGGTTAGGTTGAGCTAGGCTAAGAGAGCTTTGACTATAACACTACGCTCTGCTAAACACGGATTTCGGCAATCTACTCTCCTCTAACATGTTCTGCATATCTCTTGGGCGTCAGCTATAGTGGACGTGGTACATTAAGTTGAGCGGCGTTACGGTCGGAAGGTTCAGGTTAGTTTGGGTTAGGCTAGTGTAACTTTGACTTTTCCGATATACATTGCTATCCTATGGAGTTCTGCGCTCTGCTGTACTCTAACATGTTCTGCTCGGCACCTGAGACGCCAAAAGCTGTGGTTGCTGCACGTTAGGTTGAGTTAGGTTGCGTTTGGTCAGGATAGGCTGGGATAGGTTTGGTTAGGATAGAGGAGTCTTTTGTGCCATACACATCTGTACTACTGATTTATGAGCACTACTGTCCTCTATCGTATTCAGCATGCCTATGGCAACGCCAGCAATAGTGGTCGCGGCGCGTTATGCACAGTTACGTTACGTTCGATTAGATTAGGCTGGATAGGATTAAGTTGGGGTAACTGTGACTTTTCTTCAATACGCTGCTACTATATGGATCCCTGCTCTCTTCTCTACTCAAACGTATTCTGCTCGGCTCTGGGGATGTCAGCAACGGTTGTCTCGGCACGTAAGATTGACCAGTTTATGTTTGGTTACGTTAGGTTGGTTTGGGTTGGGATAGTGTAGTTACAACGCTTCCACTATACACTGCTAATCTATGGATTTCTGCGTTCCGCTCGCCTCTAATATGCTCGGCTTAACCCTGTGAATGCCCGCGATACCGGTCGCGGCACGTTAGTTTGTGTTAGATAATGTTCGGTTTGCTCAGGATATGTTGGGATAAGCTCGGGTAGGTTTGACTTTTGTACTCATCACAGATACACTATGGACTTCTGTGCTCCACTGTGATCTGTCATTTTCCGCTTGTCTCTGGGGACGCCAGCAGTAGAGGTCCCGGCACGTTAGGCAGAGGTATGCTACGTTCGGTCAGTTTAGATTAGGCACGGTTTGGTAAGGATATCTTCCACTTTTGTGCTATTCACTGCAATGCGGTTGACTGCAACGCTCTACTGTACTCTAGTATCATCTGCTTGGCTCTGCGGAGTGCAGATATAGTGGTCTCGGCACGTTAGGTAGGGTTAGGTTGCGTTTGGTTACATTACGTTTGATAGAGTGTGGGAAACAGTTAGATCTGATTTTTGTGTCATACACCGCTATTCGGTGCATTGCGGCGATCTAATGTACTATAATATGCTCTGATTGGCTCTGGGGAGGACAGCAATTGTCGTCTCGGCACTTAAGGTTATGTCAGGTTACGTTTGCTTAAGTAAGTTTCTATGGGTTCGGTATGGATAGTTTTGACTTTCTCGGCATTGACGGCTATTTGGAGGATTTCTGCGCTTCACCGTTCTCTACTAGACTCTGCTTCACTATGTGGAGGCCAAAAATAGTGGTCGCGGCGCGTTAGGTTCAGTTAGGTTACGTTCGGTTTCACTACGTTTGGATGTGTTAGGAGAGGTTGGTTTTGACTTCTCTGCTATACACTGCCATTCGGTGAATTTCCGCACGATACGTTGCTCTGCTATACTCTGCTCGACTCTCGGAAGACCGGCAATAGAGGTCGCTGCTCTACAGGTTGGATTTGGTTACGTTTGGTTATGTTACGATTGGTTAGGTTAGGAGATGATAGCCTTTACTTTGTGCTAATCACTGCTATTCGGTGGATGTCTGCGCTCCACTGCGGCCTGATATGTTCAGCTTGGCTCTGGGAATGACAGCAACAGCGGTCTCGGCATCTTATGCTGTGTAATTCTACGTTTGGCTTGGTTAGGTTAGGTCAGGCAACGTTAGGCTTTCTTTGACTTCTGTGCTGTACACTGGAATGCGGCCGATTTTTGCGCACTACATTGCTCTACTATACTCAGCTCTGCCCTGGTGAGGCGAGCAATAGTGGCCGTGGCAGGTTAGGTTGAGTTACGTTACGTTTGGTTAAGTTAGGTTATGCTATGCTAGACTAAGATTGGTTAGTGGAGCTCCGACTTTCGTGCTATACACCGTTGTACGGTGGATTACTGTGATCTACTGTGCCCTACTGCATTCTACTTGGCCCACGGGAGGCCAGGAGCAGTAGTCGTGGCACGTTATGTTGAGATACGCTACATTTCTTTAGGTAAGGTTAGGTCATGTTAGGCAGGTATATCTCCGTCTTAAGTGCTCCACACAGCTTTTCGGTGGATTTCTGCGCTCTACGTTGCCCTACTATACTCTGCTCGACACTGGGGCGCGAGCAATAGCTCCTTAGGATACGTTAGGCAATGTTCGGTCAGGATAATCTCTACTTTCGTGCTATACGCTGTTATTCGGTGGATTACTGTGATCTACTGTGCTCTATTACATTCTGCTTGACTCAGTGGGGGCCACGAGCAGTGGCAGCGGCAGGTTGCTTTCAGCTAAGATACGCTTGGTTAGGTTAGGTTAAGTTAGGTCTGTTCTGGTTAGGATATCATCGCCTTTTGTGCTATTCACTGCAATGCGGTGGATTTCTACGCTCTGCTGCGCTCTGGAATGTTCTGCATGTCTCTGGGGCTGCCAGTAATTGTACTCCCTGCACGTCAGCTTGAGTAATGTTACGTTTCGCTGGGTAGGCTTTGGATGGCTTGGTTAGGGTTTCTTTGAGCCTTGTGATATGCACTGAGATTCCCTGGATGTCCGCGCACTACATTGCTCTACTATACTCCGCTCTACCCCGGGGAGGCGAGCAATAGACTTCCTGGAACGTTGGGTTGGATTAGGTTATGCATGGTTAGGTTAGGTTAGGTTATGTTTGGTTAGGATGACTCTGACTTTCGCGCTGTACAGTGTTTTCCGGTGGATTCCTGTGATCTACAGTGCTCTACGACATTCTGCTTGGCGCAGAGGAGGCCAGCAGCATTGGTCTCGGCACGGTAGGTTGAGTAGTGTTACGTTTCGTTTATTTAGCTTAGGAAGCTTTGTCTAGGATTTCTTTTACTCTTGAGCTATAAACTGCAATTCGGTGGACCTCTGCGATCTGCATTGCTATACTGTATTCAGCTCGACTTTTGGGAGGCGAACAATAGTGGTCGTGGCACGTCGGATTGAATTATGTTTCGTTTGGTTGAGTTAGGTTGGGATAGGCTCGGTTAAGTTTGGTCAGGATAGCTCTGACTTTCGTGTTATTCACCGTTATTCGGTGGATTTCTGTGATTTACTGTGCTCTACTAGACTCTGCTTGGCGCTGTGGAGGCCTGGAGCAGTGGTCGCGGCACGCTTCGTTTAGATACTCTGCGCTCGGTTATCTTAGGCTAGGTCATGTTAGATCAGGATACCTTAGACTTTTTTTCTATTCACTGCAATGCGGTAGACTTCTGCGCACTAATACGATCTAGTACATTCTGTGTGTCCTGTGGAGGACAGCAGTGGTAGTCTCGTTATGTTAGGTATACTTAGGTTACGTTTTCATATGTTACGTTGTGGCCAGGCTAGGAGAGGCTACTTTGACTTTTGTGGTCCACACCGCAATTTGCCGGATTTCTGCCCTCGAATATGGTCTAGTAAGCTCTGCTTGGCCACTGGGCGGCCAGTAATAGTGGTCTCGGCACGTTAGGTTGAGGAATGTTACGTTCCGTTGGGATAGGATAGGAAGGCTCTGATAGGATTTCTTTGATTTTTGTGCTATAAACTGTTGTTCGGTGGATTTCTGCGCTCCAGGTTGCTCTATTGTACTCTGCTTTTCTCTGTGGGGTACAGGAATAGTGGTGTCGTGACGTTAGGTCGAGCTAGGCTACGTTTGGGTACGTTTCGTTTGACTACGTTAGATTATGATACTCCGACATTTGTGCTATTCACTGCTATTCGGTGGATTTCCGCGCTCTATTGCACTCTAATGTGCGCTGCTTGTTTCTGGGTGCCCAGGAGCAGTGGTCGCTGCACGATGTGTTGGGCTACGCTACGTTTGCGTAGCTCAGGTCAGGCCAAGTTCTGTCAGGGTGTGTTTTACTTTTGTGCTATGCCCTGCAATGCGGTGGATTTCTGCGCAATCCTGTGCCCTAGTATTTTCTGCTTAGCTCTTGGGAGGCCAGAGATAGTGGCCTCAACACGTTAGGCTGAGCTGTGATACGTTCGGCTATGTCACGTTTGGGAGGTTAGGATAGGATAGCTTATGCTATCGTGCTGTACATACCTATTCGCGGATTTCTGCGCTCTAATGAGTTCTAGTATTTTCTGCTTGGGTGGGTGGAGACCGGCAATACTATTCTCGGCACGACAGGTTGAGTTAGCTTTGCGTTCGGTAGGGTTAGGTTTGGTTAAGCTCGGCAAGGTTATCCTAGACTTTCGTGCAATGCACTGCTAATCTGAGTTTTCCTGCGCCGTACTGTGATCTTCTATATTGAGCTTAGCTCTGGGAATGGCAGCTATATTGTCTGCGGCACGTACGGTTGAGTTACGTTACGTTTGGTTTGGTTAGGTTATGTCAAGCTCGGTTCGGTTATCTTTGACTTTCATGCTATCAACTGCCTTTCGGAGGATTTCTGCCCTCCACTGTGCTCTACAATACTCTGCTTGGCCCTGGGGAGGACAGCAGCATTGGTCGCGGCACGTTATGTTGAGTTACGCAACGTTCTTTTTGGTTAGGTTAGGTCAGGTTAGGTTGGTATATCTCCGAATTGTCTGCTATGAACAGCTCTTCGTTGGACTTCTGTGCTCTACGTTGATCTAATAAACTCTGCTAGACTCTGGGGCACGGGCAATAGTGGCCGTGGCACGTTAGATTGTGTCATGTTACGACCTCTTAGGCTACGTTAGGCAATGTTTAGTTAGGATAATTTCCACTTTCGTGCTATACACTGTTATTCGGTGGATTACTATGATCTACTGTGCTCTGCTACATTCTGCATGCCTCTGGGGAGGCCAGGAGCAGTGGTCGCGGCACGTTATGCTCAGTTATGTTACGTTTGGTTAGGTTAGGTTGGGGCAGGTTATGCTGGGGTATCTACGTCTTTGCGCTATTCACTGCAATACGGTGGCTTTCTACGCTCTTCTGTGCTCTAGTATATTCTGCTTGGCTCTGGGGATGGCAGCGATAATTGTGTCGGACCATTAGTTTGTGCTATGCTACTTTCGGCTGTGTTTTGTGTCGCGAGTTTAGAGTGGGACAATTTAGACTTTTGTGCTATACACAGCTATACGCGGATATTTGCGCTGTACGGTGTTCTAACATATTCTGCTTCGCTTCGGGGAGACCAGCGATAGTGTCCTCAGTAGGTTAGGTTGGGATACATTACGTTTGGTTTGGTTAGGTTATGTCAAGCTCGGTCAGGTTATCTTTGACTTTCCTGCTATCAACTGCCTTTCAGAGGATTTTTGCTCCCGACCGTGATCTGCTATATTCTGCTTGGTCCTTGGGAGGACAGCAATAGTAGCGGCACGTTATGTTGAGCTAGGCTACGTTTGATTACGTTATGTCATGTTATGTTTGGTTATGGTGGCTACGACTTCCGTGCTAGACATTCTTATCCGGCGGGTTCCTGTCATCTACTGTGCTCTTCTGTATTCTGCTTGGCTCTTCGGAGTCAGGCAGCTGTGGTCGCGGCACGCTCTGTTGGTTTACGCTACGTTCGGTTCGGCCAGGTTAGGTCAGGTTATGTTAGGATAACTCCGACTTTTGTGATATTCACTCAGATGCGGAGGATATACTCGAACTTCTCTGCTCTAGTATACTCTACTTGTCTGTGTGAAGGTCAGTAATAGCTGTCTCGCCATGTTAGTTTGAGTTAGGTTACATTTGGTTATGTTACGTTTGGGTAGGTTAGGATACGTATCTTTGACATTTGTGCTTTACACAGCTATTCTGTGGACTTCTGTGATCTACAGTGCTCTAATACATTCTGCCCCGTCATGGGGAAGCCAGGAGCAGTGTTCGCTTCACCTTATATTGAGTTATGCTACGTTTGGTTAGATCAGGTTTGGGCAGGTTATGCTGGTTTATCAACGGCATTTGTGCTATTCGCTGCAATGCGGAAGATTTCAGCACTTTAATGTGCCTAGTACATTCTGCTTTTCTCCGTGGAGGCCATCAATAGTGGTCCCGTCATTCTAGGTTGTGTTAAGCTACGTTTGGATGTGATATGTTTGGCTAGGTTAGGAGAGGCTTCCTTGTCTTTTGTGCTATTCACTGCTACTCGGTGGACATCTGCTCTCTAGTGTGATCGAATATGCTCTGCTTGGTTCCGGGGAGGCCAGAAATATTGGACTCGTCGCATCATGCTTAGTTACACTACGTTTGGCTATGTTATGTTAGGCCAAGTTTGGTCTGGGTATGCTTGACCGTTGTGCTATACACTGCGATTCAGTGTACTTGTACGCACTGCTGTGCTCTAGTATACTTTGCTTGGCTCTGGGGAGGGCAGCGATAGTGGCCTCGGCACGTTAGGTTGAGCTATGCTACTTTCGGCTATGTTGCGTATGGTGAGGTTAGGATGGGGTAGTTTAGATTTTTGTGCTATACGCAGCTATCCGCGGATTTCTGCGTTCGACTGTGCACTGGTATATTCTGCTTTGCTCTGGAGATGCCGGCAGTAGTAGTGTCGGCACGTTAGGTTGAGTTTTGGTACGATTTCCTAAGTAACGTTTGGTTAGGCTAGGAGAGATTAGCTTAGATTTTTGTGCCATACGCTGCTGTTCAGCGTATTTCTGTGATCTACTGTGCTCTACTACATACTGCTTTGCTCTGGGCAGGCCAGGAGCAGAGTTCGCGGCTCATTGCGTTGAGATATACTGAGGTCGGTTAGGTTAGGTTTGGTCATGTTAGGTTCGGATGTCTTCGACTTTTGTGCTACTCGCAGCATTGCGGTTGATTTCTGCACACTACTGTACTCTAGTACATTCCGCTTTGCTCTAGGGAGGCCAGAAGCAGTGGTCGCGGCACGCTATGTTGGACAATGGTATGTTCGGACATCTTAGGTTAGGACAGGTTAGGTTAGGATATCATCGACTTTTGTACGATACACCGATATCCGGTGGGTTCCTGCGCTCTACATTGCTGTGTTGTATTCTGCTCTGCCCTGGCGAGGCGAGAAATAGTGGCCGTGGCAGGTTACGATGCGTTATGTTACGTTCGGTTGATTTATGTTAGGTTAGGCTGTGTTATGTTTGGTTAGGGTAGCTGAGCCTTTCGTGCTATACGTCGTTATTCGGTGGAGTACTGTGATCTACAGTGCTCTACTGTATTCTGCGTCGCCCCGGGTATGCTAGCAGCAGTGGTCGCGGCACGTGATATTGAGTTATGCTAAGTTTGATTATGTTAGGTTAGGCCAACTTATGTAGTGATATCTTCGACTTTTGTGCTTTTCACTGGAATGCAAACGATTTATGCGCAATAGTGTGCTCTAGTACATTATGCTTGTTCTTGTGGGGTCCAGAAGCGGCGGCCTCGTCAGGTCAGTTTGAGGTAGGTTACGTTCGGGTGTGCCACGTTTGGCTAAGTTAGGGTAGGCTACCATGGCCTTCGTGCACTACACTGCTTTGCGGCGTATTTCTGTGGTCTGTCCTGCACTAGTATATTCTGCTTTGCTCTGTGGGTGCCAGGAGCAGTGGTCGCCTCAAATCATGTTAGGTTATCCAGCGTTTGGTTTGGTTAGATTATGACAGGTTATGTTAGGTTAACTACAGTTTTTGTGCTATTCACAGCAATGCGGTGGATTTCTGCGCTCTACTGCGCCATAGTACATTCTGCTTGTCTCTATGGAGGGCAGCAATAGCTGTCTCGGAACGTTAGGTATGGTTAGGCCATGTTTGCCTATGTAACGTTAGATTGGGTTAGGTTCGGTTCGCGTTGGCTTTTCTGATGTACACTGCGATTCTGTGGATTTTTGCACCTTAGCGTCCTCTAGAAAGTTCCGCCCGACCCTGGGGTGGCCAGCAGTAGTAGTCGCAGCAAGTTAGGCTGAGTTTGGTTACGTTTGGTTATGTTAAGGTTGGTTAGGTTTGCGGAGGGTCGCTTTGGCTTTAGCGCTATAGTCTGCTGTCAGGTGGATTCCTGCGACCTTAATTGGTCTAGTATTTTCAGCTTGGCTCTGTGGATGCCAGGAATAGTGGTCGCGGCACGTTAGCAATGAGTCAGGTTACATTTGGTTATGTAACGATTGGTGAGGATATGACTTATAGGGTAGGTTTGACTTTAGTGCTAAGGTCTGTTGTTAGGTGGATTTCTGCGCCCTACATTACTCTAATATTTCCAGCTTTGCTCCGGGGCAGACAGAAATAGTGGACTTGGCACGTTACGTTGCGTCGTGTTACGTTTGGCTTGGGTTAGGCTAAGCTTGAATAGGATGGCATTAATTTTTCTGATGTACACTGATATTCGGTGGATTTCTTCGCTCCACTGTGCTCTAGTGCGTCCTGCTCGGCTCTCGGCAGGGCAGAAATAGCGGTCTCGGCACGTTAGGTTGCGTTAGGCTACGTTCGCTTATGTCCTGATGGTTTGGGTTAGGTTTGTGTGGCATTGGATTTCCAGACGTACAATGTAATTATATGAATTTCTGCGTTCTACCCTGCACAAAGGTATTCTGCACGGCTCTAGGGAGGCCAGAAATAGCACTCGCTGCACGTTAGGCTGTGTTAGATTACGTTTTGTTGTGTTACGGTTCGTTATGTTAGGAGAGGGTAGCTTCGAGTTTAGTGCTATGGCCGGCTATTAGGTGGATTTCTGTGTCACACAGTGCTCTAGTATTATAAGTTTCGCCCTGGGAGGCCAGAAATAGTGGGCACGGTGCGTTACGTTGTGTCATGTTACGTTCGGTAAGGTTGGTTTGGACTAGGTTTGGTTAGGATCCCGTTAACTTTTGTGCTGTACACTGATGTTCGGTGGACTTCTGCGATCTACTGTGCTCTAGTATACTCCGCTTGGCCCTGGGGAGGGCAGCAGCAACGGCCTCCGCAAGTTAGGTTGGGTTAGGCTATGTTTGGTTACGTACTGCTGGTTCGAGACAATATAACTGTTCTGATATACAGTGGAGCTCTATGGACTTCTGCGTTCTACTCACCACTAATGTGCTCTGCTTGGCTCCGGGGCGGCCGGCAATTGTGGTCGCCGCACGTTAGGTTGAGTTAGGTGACTTTCGGATATGTTCGATTGGTCAGGATAGTAGATGATAGCATTGGCTTTAGTGCCATAGCCTGCAATTAGTTGGACTTCTAGGTCCAACTGTGCTCTAATATTTTCAGCGTGGCTCCAGGAAGACCAGAAATCGTGGTTTCGGCTCGTTAGGCTGAGTTAGGCTGTTTGGATATGTTCTGTCGGTATGGGATAGGTTTGTGAAGCATTGACTTTTCTGGTATAGACTGTGATTATATGGATTTCTGCGTTCCATTATCCACTAATGTATTCTGCTCGGCTCTGGGGAGGTCAGCAGCAGTGGCCGCGGCACGATAGGTTGGGTTATATTACGTTTGCTAAGCCACGGTCAGTCAGGTCAAGAGAGGATATCTTCTACTTCAGAGCCATAATCTGCTGTTAGGTGTACATCTGCGCCCTAGAGTGCCCTCATGTTTTCAGCTAGGCTCTGGGAAGGCCGGCAATGGTGGTCTCGACACGTTATGTCGAGCCAGTTTACGTTCGGCTAGGTTGGGCTAAGTTTGGTTATGGTAGCGATAACTTTTGTGCAGCAAACTGTTATATGGTGGATTTCTGTGCTCTACTGGGATCTAGTGCGTCCTGCTTAGCTCTGGGGTGTGTAGTAACAGAGGTCCTGGCACGCTAGGTTGAGTTATGCTATGTTTGGAAATTTTGCGATTGTTATGTAGGGAGAAGATAGCTTTGACTTTAGTGCTGTTGTCTGCTACTACGTGAATCTCTGCGCACGAGAGTGCTCTAATGCTTTCAGCGTGGCTCCGAAAAGGACAGAAATAGTAGTGTCTGCGCGCTACGGTGAGTCACGTTACGTTCCGTCAGGTTGTGATGGGCTTAGTTTGGTTAGGATAGATTGAGCTTTTGTGCTGTACACTGCTACTAGGTGCACTTCTACGCTGTACTGTGCTCTAGTATGTCCTGCATGGCCCTGGGGAGGGCATCAACTGCGGTGTTGGCACGTTACGCTGAGTTAGGCTACGTTTGGTTATGTTATTTTGGGACAAGTTATGTTATGGTATCTGCAGCTTTTGCGTTATACACTGCAAAGCGGTGTATTTCTGCACTCTGCTGTACTCTAATATTTTCTGGTTGCCTCTGTGGAGGCCACCAGTGTCGACACCGGCACGTTAAGTTGTGTTCAGTTACTTTCGGTTATGTTACGCTTTGCTATGTTGGGATGCGGTATCTCTGCCCTTTGTGCTGTACACTGCGGTTCTATGGATTTATGTTCACTACTGTTCTCTACTATGAACTGCTTGGTTCTGGACATGCCTGCAATGTTGTTCGTGCCACGTTAGGCCGAGTTCCGTTACGTTCGGCTAGATCAGGTTATGATAATTTCGGTTGGTGTAGCTTCGACTTTCGTACTATATACTGTGATTCTGTGGGTACCTGCGCTCTACTACGCTCTAATACATTCTGCTTGGCCCTGGCGAGGCCAGGAATAGTGGTCGCGGCACGTTAGGTATAGTTGAGTTACGTTTTGTTGCGTCACGGTTGGTGATGTTAGGATAGGATAGGTTTGATTTTTGTGCTATAAACTGCGGTTCTATGGATTTCTGTACTATACTCTCCTGTAATATGAACTGCTGGGCTCTGGCGAGGGCAGCTTCAGAGTCACTTTAGGTTGAGTTACGTGTTGTTTGGTTACGTTTGTTTGGTTAGAATAGGATAACTTAGACTTTTGTGCTTTACACTTTAATGCGGACGGTTTCTGAGTTCTACTCTCGTCTAGTGCAATCTGACTGGCCCTGGAGATGCCAGCAATAGTGTTCGCGGCACGTAATTTTGAGTTATGCTACGTTTGGCTATGTTATGTTAGTTTGGGTTAGGTTTGGATGTCTTTGACTTTTCTGCTATACACTGCGAATATATGGACCTCTGGGCACATCTCTCCTCTACTATGATCTGCTCTGCTCTTGCGAGGACAGCAATAGTGGTCGTGGCACGTTAGTGTGAGTTACGTTATGTTCGGTTATTATACGATTGTTTAGGTTGGAATAGGATAACCATGCCTTTTGCGCTGTGCACTGCTGTACGCAGGATTTCTGCGCTCTACTCTGCTCTAGTGCGTTCCGCTTGGATCTGGTGAGGCTAGCAATGGAGGTCTCGGCACGTTATTTTGAGATATGCTACGTTTTGTTATGTTTGGTTTGGTCAAGTAAGGTTTGGACATCTTTCACTATTGCGCCATACGATGCATTGCGGCGGATTTCTGCACTCTACTGTGCTCTAATGCACGATGCTTGGCCGTGAGGGGGCGGTAAATAGTGTCCTCCGCATGTTTGGCTGCGATAGGTTACGTTCGGTTATGTTACGTTTGCTTAGGTTACGAAAGGGTAGCTTTGACATTTGTGCAACAAACTGCGGTTCTATGGATTTCTGCCATCTACTCCACTTTCATGTGTTCTGTTTGGCTCTTGGAGGATAGCAATGGTGATCTAGGCACGTTAGGATGGTGTAGCATACGCCTGGCTACGTTACGTTTGGTAAGGTTAGGATAGGATAACTTTGACGTTTGCGCCATACACTGCTATTCGTTTGATTGCCTCGCTCTATTGTGATCTAACATTTTCTGATTGTCTCTGGTTAGACCAGCAATAGTGGCCTCGACACGTTACGCTGCGGTCGGTTACGTCTCTGTAGGATCTGTTATGCTACGTTCGGTTACGGTATCGTTGACTATCGTGCTACACAATGATATTCGGCGGATTTCCGCGCTCTACTGTGCTATAACATTTTCTGCTTGGCCTTGGGGAGGACAGCAATAGTGGTATGGGCATGCTAGGTTTAGTCAGGTTACGCTTTTACTACGTTACCTTTGGTCAGGTTCGGATAGGATATTTTTAACTTTTGTGCTATACACTTCTATGCGGAGGATTGCTACGCTCTCCTGTGCTGCAATATGTTTCGTGTGGCTGAGTTATTCTGCGTTTGGTTAGGTTAGGCTAGGCTACGTTCGGTTATGACAGCTTTGACTTTTCTGTTATACACTGCCTACTGCGCTCTACTGTGCTCTAGTATGTTCCGCCTGGCTCCGGGAGGCCTGTAACAGTGGCCCCTGCGCGTTAGGTTGGGTTATGTTACCTTTGGTGCTGTTAGGTTTGGCTAAGTATGATTAGGATGTCTTCGACTTTTGCGCTATGCACTGCTATTCGGCGGATTTCGGCGCTCTACTGCTCCCTGGTATGTTTTGCTTGGCTCTGGAGAGGCCACCAATGTTGGTCGAGGCACGCTGTGTTTAGCTTTGTTACGCTTGGCTTGGTTAGGTTGGGATAGGTTTGATTAGGATAGCCTTGCCTTTTGTGCTACACACTGCTGTTCGGTCGATATCTGTGCACTCAATTGTTCTACTAGCATCTGCTTGTCTCTGGGGAGGACAGCAATGGCGTCGTGGGAGGTTCGTTTGAGTTAGATTACGCTTGATTAGGTTAGGTTTGGGAAGGTTTGGTTAGGATGGCTTTGACCTTTGTGCTGTACACTTCCATTCGGTCGATATTTGCGCTCTGCTGTGCTCTAACATGTTCTGCTGTGCTCTGGGGAGGCCAGCAATCGATGTCTCGGCACGTAAGGTTTAGTTATGTTACGCATGGCTTGGCTAGGTTCATATAGGTTTGGTCAGTATAGCTCTGATTTCTGTGCTGCACACTGATATTCGCCGTATTCTTGCGCCTATATGTGCTCTAGTATTTTCTACTTGGCTATGATGGTGCCATAATTATTGGTCTCGGCACATCGGACTGATTCATGTGGCGTTTGGATATGTTACATTTGGCTATGTTAAGATAGGATAGCTCTGACCTTTGAGCTATACACTGCTTTTCGGTGGATTTCTTCGCCCTACGATGCTCTACTCTACACAGCTCGACTATGGGGAGGCCAGCAATAGTGTCTCGGCCCGTTAGGTTATGTTAGGCTAGGTTCGGTTACGTTACGTTAGCTAAGGTTAGGTTAGGATAGATCCGTCTTTCGTGGATTACACTGCTATTCCGTGGATTTCTAGGCTCTACTGTGCTCTTCCATTTCCAGATTGTCTCGAGGGAAGCCAGCAATATTATTCCAGGCAAGTTAGGTTTAGTTATTGTACGTCCGATTATGTTAGGTTAGGTCTGGTTAGTTCAGGATATCTTTGACTTTTGCGCTATACATAGCAATTTGGTGGCTTTCTGCGCTCTACTGTGCTCTAATATACTCTGCTGCACTCTGGGTAGGCCAGCAGTAGTGGTCTCGGCACGTTCGGAAGCGTTAGGCTACGCTCGGTTACGTCACGTTTAGTTAGGTTAGGAGAGGATAGCTTTGACTTTTGTGTTATGCACTGCTATACGTTGAATTTGTGCGCTCTACTGTGCTGCGGTAAGTTCTGGTTGGCTATCGAGATGCCAGAAATACTGGCCTCGGCGCGATAGTCTGAGTTATGTTGCGCATTGTTATGCCACGTTTGGTTAGGTTTGGCCAGTGTTGCCTCGACTCCTTCGCTATCCACTGCTATTCGATGGACTCCTGCGCTCTACATTGCTCTACTCTACTCTGCTCGACACTCGGGAGTTGAGTTATACTACGTTTGGCTATGTCAGGTTACGTTGTGTAAGGTTAGGCTAGCGTTGATTTTTGTGCTGCACACTCCTATTCTGTGGACTTCTGCACTCTCCTGTGCACTAACATAAGCCGCTTGTCTTTGTGAACGCGAGGAACACTGCTCTCGGCACGATAGTTTGAGGTATGTTGCGTTGATTATGTTAGGTTTGGTTAGGCTTGGTTAGGATAGTTATAATCCTTGTGCTATAGACAGCTGTTTGGAGGACTTCGGCGCTTTGCATTGCTCTAATATGCCCCACATATTTCTTGAGAGGCCAGCAATATTAATCTCGGTACGTTACGTTTGGCTATGTCACGCTTGGCTTGGCTACGTTAGGAGAGGCTGGACTAGGATATCTTTGTCTCTTGTGCCACACACGGCAATGTGGTGGATTATTTCGCTCTACTGTAGTCTAGTATGGTATGCTTGGCTCTGGGGAGGCCAGAAGTTGCGGCCTCGGCGTGTTTGGTAGCGCTATACTGCGTGCGGTAATGTTACGTTTGGCTAAGTTGGGATACGGTGGTTTCGACTCTTGTGCTATTCACTACGTTGTTATGGATTCCTGCGCTCTACTCTTCCATAATATATTCTGTTTAGCTGTGCGGCAGCCAGCAATAGTGGTCTAGGCACGTTAGGTTGAGTTAGATTACGTTTGGTTATGCTACGTTTGGATGTGTCGGGATAGGACAGCCTTGACTTTTGTGCCACATACTTCCATTCGGTGGATTTCTGCGCTCTACGATGCTCTACTTCACTCTGCTCTATTCTCGGGATGCCGGCAATAGCGATAGTGGCTCGCTATGTTGAGCTACGTTACGTTTGTTAATCTTAGGTTATGTTTAGTTCGGTTAGGATAGCTTTGACTTTCGTGCTGTGCAGAGATATTCGGTGAATTCCTGCCCTCTGTTGCAGTCTCATAAGCCCTGCTTTGCTCTGGAGAGCACAGAAATAGTAGCTGTGGCACGTTAGGTATAGCTACGTTACGCTTGGTTAGGTTACGCTAGCATGGGTTAGGTTTGAATAACCTTGACCTTTTTGCTATTCACTGCAAATCTATTGACATCAGCGCTCCAGCCTCCTCTAATATGTTCTGCTCGGTGATGGAGAGGCCAGCAATAGTGGTCTAGGCACGTTAGGTTCTGCTTTGTCACGTTTGTTTATGCTGCCTTTGGTTAGAATAGGACGGTATAACTTTGACATTCGCGCTGCTCACTGCTATTCGGAGGATTTCTGCGCTCTTCGTTGCTGTACTACACTCTACTCGTCTCTGGTGTGGCCATCAATGTGGGTCGTGGCACGATAGATTTTGTTATGTTACGCCTGGATAGGTTAGGTTAGGGTAGGTTTTGTGAGAATGGCTCGGACATTTCTGCTATACACCGCTATTCGGTGTATTTCTGCGCTGTACTGTGCTCTAGTATATTCCGCTTTGCTACGCAGAGGTCAGGAGGTGTGCTCTCTGCACGGTAGGAGTTAGGTTGCGAATGGTTGTGTTACGTTTGGTTAGGTTAGAATAGGCTAGCTTAGACCATGGTGCTATACACTGCCCTTCGGTGAATTCCTGCACTCTATATTGCCCTACTGTACTCTGCTCGTCCCTCTGGAGGCCAGTAATTGTGGTCTCGTGCGTTTATGTTGCATTAGTCTACATCTCGATACGTTACGTTAGCCAGGGTTAGGCCTCGATAGATATGACTTTCGTTACACACTGATTGTCGGTGGGTTTCCACGCTCTACTGTGCTCAACTGTATTCTGCTTCGCCGGGGGACTCCAACAATCGTTGCCGCGGCGCGTTAGGTTGAGTTATATTACGTTTGTGTTGGATCGGTTACGTTGGGTTAGGCTGCGAGAGCTATTACTTTTGTGCCACTCACGGCAATTCTGCGGACAGCTGCGCCCTATTGTGCGCTACCACACTCAGCTTGCCCCGTGGACGCCAGGATCATTGGCCGCGGTACGCTAGTTTGAGTTATATTACGTTCGGATGTGTTAGGTTACGTTGCGTTATGTCAGGATAGATTCGACGTTTGTGTTAAACACTGCTATTCAATTGACCTCTGCGTACTTCTGTGCGCTATCACACTCTGCTTGACTCTATGGGCGCTAAGAGTTGAACTTTCGGCACTTTAGGTTGATTTACGTTACGATTGGTTAGGTTCGGCTCAGTTATGCTTGGTTAGGATTGCTTTGACTTTTGTGCCGAGCACTGATATTCGGAAAATTTCAGCGTTCTACATGGCTCTGCTACACTCTGCTTGTCCCTCGTGCGGCCAACAATAGCGGTTGTGGCACGTCAGTTTCGGTTACGTTGCCTCCGCTTATGCTACGTTTGGTTAGGTTAGGATAGGGCAGTTTTGACCTTTGTGCTATATACTGATATTCGGTGGATTTCTGCGCTCCACCGTGCTCTAGTATGCACTGATTGGCACCGGTAGGCCAGCAATAGCGGCCTCGACACGTTAGGTTGTGTTAGGCTGCGTTCGGCTGTGTTACGCTTGGTTAAGTTAGGTTTGTCTAGAAACAGTTGGGATATCGTTGACTTTCGCGCAGTACACTACCACTCCATGGACCTCTGCGCTTTACTCTCCTATAATATGCCCTGATTGGCGTTGGGCAGGCCAGTAATTGTGGGCTAGGCACATTAGGTTATGTTAGTTTACGTTTGATTATGTTGTGTTAGGTCAGATTAGGTTAGGATACCTCTTACTCTTTCGCTGTACGCTAATGTTCGGGCGATTTCAGCGGTCTACATTGCACTGCAATACTCTGCTTAGCTCTCGCGAGGCCAGCAATAACTTTCGTCGCACGTCAGGTTGGGTTACGCTACGTCTGCTAATGTCACGTTTGGTTTGGTTAGGACAGGTAAGTTTTGCCTTTTGTGTTATACACCGCTATTCGGAGGATTTCTACGCTCTTCACTTCACTACTGCAACCTGCTCGACTCTGGGGTGGCCAGTAACTATGTTCTCGGCACGATAGGTTGAGATGGATAACGTTCGATCATGTTACGACTGGTTAGGTTAGCATAGGGTTGCCTTGACGTTTATGCTGTACACCGCCATTTGGTGGACCTCGGCGCTCTACATTGCTCGAATATGCCCTGCTTGTCTCTGGGGAGTCTAGCAATATAATCCTCGGCAGATTATATTTAGCTACGTTACGCTCGGCTTGGCTAGGTTAGGAGAAGTTATGTTAGGATAGCTCTCACTTTTGTGGCACACGCTGCAATGCGGTGGATTACTGCACTCTACTGTGCTCTAGTACGCTTTGCTTGGCTCTGGGGAATCCAGCAAGGTTGGTCCCGGCACACTAGGTTCAGTCAGGGTACGGTTGGCTTTGCTGGGTTTGGATACGTTTGGTTAGGGTAACTTTGTCTTTTGTGCTACACACTGCTATTCGGTCGATATCTGCTCTCCGCATTGCAGTAATAGCATCTGCTTTCCTCTGCGGAGGCCAGCAATGGTGGTCGTGGCTCGTTTGGTTGAGTTAGGTACACTTTGGTTATGTTAGGTTAGGTTATGTTTAATTAGGATAGCTTTGACTTTCGTGGTATAAGCTGCTATTCGGTGGATCTCTGCGATCTAATGGACTCTGGCATATTCTGCTTCCCTATGGGGAGGCAAGCAGTATTGGCGTCAACACGTTAGTCTGTATTTGGTTGCGTTCTGTTATGTTACGTTTGGTTAGGTCAGGGTCGGATAGCTTAGACTTTTGCGGTATACGCTGCTATTTGGTTGTTTTATGCGCTCTACATTGCTCTGTTGCGCTCTGCTCGGCTCTCGGGAGGCCGGTAGTAGTGATCGCCCCACGATAGGCTCAGTTAGATACGTTTGGTTATGTCAGGGTACGTTGCGCTACGTTAGGGTAGCTTTGACTTTTGAGCTATGCACTGCTATTCGGATTACTTCAGTGTTCTACACCGCACTGCTATACTCTGCTTGGAACTGGCGAGACCAGCAGTAGCGGTCGTTGCACCCCTGGTGTGCTTACGTTACGATCGGTTATGTTACGTTTGGTCAGGTTAGGATAGTACTGCTTTGAATTTTGTGCTACACACTGCTTTTCGGTGGATTTCTCCGCGCTGCTGTGCCCTAATATGTTCTGCTTTGCGCCTAGTAGGCCAGAAATGATGGCCGCGGCGTCTTAACTTGAGATAAGTTACGTGCGATTAGTTATGTTAGCATGTGTTTTGTTTGGATCGCCTCGACTTTCGTGCTATACACTGTGATTCTATGGATTGCTGCGACCTACAGTCACCTGGTATGTTCTGCATGGCTCAGGCGAGGCCAGCAGTGGTAGTCGCGGGACGGTAGTTTGAGTTATGTTACGTTTGGCTTCGCTAGGCTGGGTTTGGTTACACCGGATTAGTTATGTCGCGGGACGGTAGATTGAGTTATGTTACGTTTGGCTTCGCCAGGCTGGGTTTGGTTACACCGGATTAGTTTGGGATAGCAGTGACTTTGAGGCTGGACACAGCTACTACGTGGATTTCTTCTCTCTACTGCGATACAATATGCTCTGCTTGGCTCTGGGGAGGACAGCAGTAGTGGTCTCGCCACGTTATGTTGAGTTAGGCTACGTTTGGTTATGCAACGTTTGGCTTGGTTAGGGCAGGGTAGCTTTGACTTTTGTACTATATACAGCTATTCGATGAATTTCTGCTCTCTACATTGCTCTACTATGCTGTGCTCGTCTATGGGGAGGCCAGCAATCGTGGTCTCGGCTCTTTCGGCTGAGACAGGCTACGTTTGTTTGCGTTACGCATGTTTGGGTTAGGTATGGATAGCTTTGACTTTCGCGGTACACAATGCTATTCTGCGGATTCTTGAGCTCTGCTCTGATCTAATATAATCTACCCGACTCTCAGGAGGACAGTAACAGGGGCAGAGGCGCGATATGTCCAGTTAAGTTACGTTTGGTTTTGTTACGTTGGGATTGGTTAGGGGAGGTTAGCACTGTCTTTTGTGATATACTCGGCCATCCCGTGGATTTCTGCGCTGTACATAGCTCTACTACGCTCTGCTCGACTATGGGGAGGGCAGTAATAGTGGTCTCTACGCGTTAGGTTAGGTTATGTTAGTCTGGGCTAGGTATGGGTAACTATGACTTATGTGGTATACACATTTTTTCGGTGTGTTCCAGCGCTCCGCTGTGTCCCAGTGTGTTCTATTTGGCTCTGGGCTGGCCAGTAATAATGGCCTATGCACGTTGGTTTGAGATTGACTAGGTATGTTTATGTTACGTTTGGCTAAGTTAAGACAGGGTAGCTTCGACTTTTGTGCTATACACCGCTATTTGGTGGATTTCTGGGCCATACATTGCCCTAATAAGTTCTGCTTGGCTCTGTGGGGGCCAGAAATGGCAGTCCCGCACCTTACGTTGAGTTTGGCTACGTTCGATTATGTGGTGTTAGAACAGGTTAGGTTGGGATATCTAGCACTTTTGCGATATACACAGCAATGTGGTGTATTACTGTGCCTTACTGTGCTCTAGCATACTCCGCCTGGCTCTGGGGAGGGCAGCAATTCTGGTCTCGGCACGTTTGGATTGTTCATGTTACGCTCCTTTACGTTATGTTTGGTAAGGTTTGGAAGTATAACTTTTAGTTTTATGCTATACAATGTTACACGGTCAGCTTCTGCGCGCTTCTGTGCTCTCATGTGTTCAGCTTTTCTCTGGGGAGGCCAGCAATGGTCATCTCCGCACTTCAGTTTGGGTTACGTTACGTTTGGTTTGGCTAGGTAAGGTAAGGTCTGGTTAGGATAGATTGCACTTTTGTGCGATACACTGCTATTCGGAAGATGTCTGCCCTCTGCATTGTACTGCTAGCATCCGCAAAACTCTGGAGAGGACAGCAATATCGGCCGTGACGAGTTTGGTTGAGCAAGGATACGTTCGATTATGTTAGGTTAGGTTAATTTTGGTGAGGGTGGCTTCGAATTTTGCGCTATAAACTGCTATCCAGCGGATTTCTGCGCTCCACTGAGCTACAATAAGCTCTGCTTGGCGCTGGGAAGGACAGCAATGGTGGTCTCCGAATGTTAGGTTAAGTTAGGTTACGCTTTGTTAGACTACGTTTGGTTAGATTGGGATTGGATGCCTTTGGCTTTTGTGCTATGCACTGATATTCTGTGGCTTTCTGCACCCTGCTGTGCTCTAACGTTCTCTGCTTGGCGCTGGGGCTCCAGCAATATTGGTGGCGGCACGTTTCGGTGTGTTGCGTTACCCTTGGTTCCGTTAGGGTAGGCTAAGTTTGGTTAGGATGGCTTTAACGCATGAGCTATTCACTGCTACTCGGTGGATTGCTACGCTCTAATATGCTCTAGTACACTCTGCTTGACTGCGGGGAGACCAGCAGCAGTGTTCTCAGCAAGTTAGGCTGAGACACATTGCGTTTGGTTATGACGCGTTCCGTTAGGTAAGGACGGGATAGCTTAGGCATTTGTGCTAGGCACTGCTATTCGGTGGATTTCTACGCCCTGCGTTGCACTACTATACTCTGCTCGATTCTGGGGATGCCAGGAATAGTGGTCTCGGCACGTTAGTGCGAGTTATTCTACGTTTGGTTATGTTCCGTTCGTTTGGGCATGCTTTGGGCAGCTTCGACTTATCAGTTGTACACTGCAATTTTATCGATTTCTGCGCCCTGCTCTCCACTAATGTGCTGTGCTTGGATCTGGGGAGGCTGGCAGTAGTGGTCGCGGCATGTTAGGTTGAGATAGGCTACGTTTGGCTATGTTACGGTTTGTTAGGTTATGAGATGATAGCATTGACTTCAGTGTTATAGTCTGCTCTTTGGTGGACTTCAGCGACTTACAGAGCTCTAGCGTCTTCAGCATGTCTCTGCGATGGACAGCAATAGTGGCCTCGGCACGTTATGTTGAGACATGTTACGTTCGCTTAGGTTGGGTAAGGCTATGTTTGGCAAATGTAGCCTTAGCCTTTGTGCTGTACACTGCTATTCGGTGGATTTCTGCGATGTACTGTGCTCTAGTATGTCCTGCTTGGCACTTCGGAGGGCAGCAGTAATACTCTCGGCACGTTAGGTTGGGTTTGCTTATGTATGTTTATGTTCCTTTGGTATGGGATAGGCTTGGGTAGCCTTGACATTCTCGATATACGCTGCTATTGTATGGACTTCTGCGTTCAACGCACCACCAATGTTTTCTGCTTGGCGCCGGAAAGGCCAGCCATAATGGTCGCGGCACGTCAGGATTCGTTAGGTTACGTTTGGTTATGCTACGTTTGGTTAGGTTAGGAGCGGATAGCTTGACTTCAGTGCTATAGTCCGCTATTAGGTGGCCTCCAGCGCCCTTCATTTCTCTAATATTCTCAGCCTCGCAGAGGGAAGGCCGGCAATAGTGGTCGTGGCACGTTAAGTTTAGTTGGGCTACGTTCGGTTTGGTAGCGTTAGGCAAAGTTTGGTTGGGGTAGATACAACTTTTCTGCTGTACACAGCTTTTCCGTGAAATTCCGGGCTCTGCTGTGCTCTAGTATGTCCTGCTTGTCCACAAGGAGTACAGCAATAGGTGTCTCGCCGCGGTAGGTTGAGGTGGGCAATGTTAGGGTATGTTTTGTTTGTCTGTGCTAGGTTTGGGTAGCTTTGACTATTTCGGTATACATTGCGATTCTATGGATTTCTGCGTTTCACTTTCCACTAATGCTTTCTGCTTGGCTCTGTGGATGCCAGCAATAGGGTTCGGGGCACGTTTGGTTGTGTTAGATTACACTTGGTTATGTTACGATCGGTTAGGTTATGAGAGGCTTGCCTTGACAATAGCGATATAGTCTGCTATTAGGTGTATTTCTGCGCCCTAGAGTGCTGCGATCTTTTCGGCTGCTCTGTGAAGGCCACCAAAAATGGTCTCGACACGTTTTGTTGTGTCTGATTACGTTCGGTTAGATTGGGTTAGGCTAAGTTTGGTTAGGATATCATTAACTTTTGTGCTGTACACGGCTGTTCGGTGGATTTCTGCGCTCTACTGTACTCTAATATGTCCTGCTTGGCTCTGGGGAGCACAGCAATAGCTCTCTCGTCACGATAGGTTTAGTTAAGCGAGGTTTGGTAATGTTCCGTTGGCTTAGCTTAGGTTTTGTGTAGATTTGACTTTTCAGGTGTACACTGCGATTCCGCGAATTTCTGCGTTCTACTCTCCACTAATGTGTTCTGCTTGGCTCTGGGGAGGCCAGCAATAGTGGTCGCTGCACGTTAGGCAGAGTTACGTTTCGTTTATGTTACGAGTGATTAGGTTCGGAGAGGGTAGCTTGGTCTTTAGCACTATTGTCTGCTATTAGGTGGATTCCTGCGCCTCACAGTGCTCCAATATTAACATCTTGGCTATGGGAAGGCCAGCAATGGTGTTCTCGACATGTTATTTAGAGTCAGGTTACGTTCGGTCAGGTTGGATTAGGTTAAGTTGGGTTAGGACAGCTTTATCTTCCGTTCTGTATACTGATATGTGGCCGATTTATGCGCTATGCTGCGCCCTAGTGTATCATTTATTGCCCTGGGGAGGGCAGCAATAGCGGTCTCGGCACGTTATATTTAGCTAAGCTATGCTTGGCTATGTTCCCTTTGCTTCTGTTAGGTTTGGGTAGCTTTGACTTTTACGATATACACTGCGATTCTGCGGATTTCTGCGTTCCATTCTGTACTAGTGTGTTTTGCATGCCCCTGGGGAGGCCAGCAATGGTGGTCGTGGCACGTTATGTTCAGCTATGTTACATTTGTTTGTGTTACGATTGGCTAGGTTAGGTTAGTTGAGCCTCAACTTTGGTGATGTACACGGCTATTCGGTGGACTTCTGCGCCCTACTGTGCTTTAGTATGTTCTGTTTCGACCTGTTGAGGCCAGCAATTGTGTTCTCGGCACTTTATGCTGAGGTAGGCTACTTTTGGCTTGTTTGGGTTAGTCCAGGTCAGGTCTACTATTTTCTGATATTTTCTGCTATGCCCTGGAGAGGCCAGCAAGTGTAGTTAGGTTAGGTTAGGTTACATTAGGCAAGGTTAGGTTAGGTTTGGTTAGTATAACTCTGAATTTCGTACTCGACACTGTTATTCGCTGGATTTCTGCGCTCTCCTGAGCTCTACGATATTCTGCTTGACCATGTGGGTGTCAGCAATACGGACGCAGCACGTAATGCTGAGTTAGTCTACTTTTGGTTAGGTTACGTTCGTTCGGGCTTGCTATGGGTATATTTGGCTTTTCCGCTACACAGCACATTGCTATTGGTTTCTGAGTACTTCTCTCCTCAACTGTGTCCTGCACATCAATAGGGAGGCTAGCACTAGTGGTCGCGGCATGTTATGTAGAGATACGTTACATTTGGTTAGGCTAGGTTGGTATGGGTTATTTTTAGATATCGTTGACCCTTCTGCTGTGCACAGCGATCCTATGGATTTTTGCACTCTACTCTCGTTTAATACGTTCTGCTCTGATCCGGTGGGTCAGCAATAGTGGTCGCAGTAAGAAAGGTTGCGTTAGGTTATACTTGGCTACTTTACACTGCGATTCCATGGATTTCTGTGACCCACTCTCGAGTAATATGGTCTGCACGGCTTTGTGTAGGCAAGCAATGGTGGTCGCCTCATGTTAGAATGAGATAGGTTACGTGTGGTTGATTTACGATTGGTCAGGTTAGGAGAGGATGGCTTGGATTCTTGAGATGTACACTGCTATTCGGAGGTATTCTGCGCTCTAAGTTTCCACAGTATGCTCGGCTTGGTTCAGGGGCGGCCAGCAAGCGTCGTCTCGGCACGTTAGGTTGCGTTACGTTACGTGCGGTTCCGTTACGATTTGTTACAAAGGATTGGGTGGCATAGGCGTTTGTGCTGTACACTGCCGTTCCATGGAATTCCGCGTTCTACTCTACTCTAATATTCTCTGCTTGGCTCTGGAGAGGCCAGAAATAGTGGCCGCGGCAAGTTAGGTTGTGTTAAATTACATTTGGTTATGTTAGGTATGGTTAGGTTAGGACGGTATAGCACAGATATTAGTGCTGAGCACTGCAATTTCTTCGCTTTCTGCGATCTGCAGTGCTGTACTATACTCTGCTTGCAACTCTGGAGGCCAGAAATAGTGGCCCTGGCACGTTAGGTTGAGTTAGGCAAGGTTAGGTTTAGTTTGGTTAGGAAGCATTTGACTCTCGAGCCATACACAGTTATTCGTTGGATTCCTGCCCTCTACTGTGCTCTATCCACTTGGCCCCGTGTCGGGCGGCAGTAATGGTCACGTCACGTTAGGTTGAGTTACATGGCGTTTGGCTAGGTTGGGTTACGTAGTGTTTGGTTTGCATGTCTTTGACTTTTGTGCAACACACTGCTATTCTATGGACTTCTGCTCTATTATGGGCGGCTATAACACACCGCTTGTCTCTGTGGACGCAGGGAATATTGCTCTCGGCACGTTTGGTTGTGTTATGTTAAGTTTGGTTATGTCAGGTTTGGCTACGTTTGGTTAGAATGGCATCGAGTTTTGAGCTATTCACAGTTGTACGGACGATATCTGCGTTCTGCATGCCGCTGCTGCTGTCTGCTTAGCTCTCGTGAGGCCGGATGCGGTCGTGGCACGTCAAGTTGATTTATGTTACGTCTGCTCATGTAACGTTTGGTTAGGTTAAGGCCTGATATCTGTGACTTTTGCGCTATACACTGCTATTCAGGGCACCTCTGAGCTCTACTGTTCTCTAATATGCCCTGCATGGCGCTGCGAAGGGCAGAAATAGCGGTCTCGGGACGTTCGGTTTAGATGTGCAACGTACGATCACGTTACGTTTTGTTGTGTCAGGTTTGCGTAGCTATAACTTTACGCTATACACCGCTATTCGGTGGAAGTCAGCACTCTACATTGCTCTAATATGCCTTGGCATCCTCTGGGGAGTTCAGCAATATTGGTGTAGGCACGTTATGTTGGGTTAGATTACGTTTGGTTTTGTCACGTTTCGATAAGTTAGGATGAGATGAGTTTGACTTTTGTGCTAAACACTGCTATTCGGACGACTTCTGCGCCATTCTTTGCCCTACTATGCCCTGGTCCACCCTGGAGAGTCCAGTATCTCTGGTCTCGGCACGTTAGGTTGAGTCAGGTTACGCTTGGCTACATTACGTTAGTTTGGGTTAGGCTTGGATAGTTTTGACTTTCGCGGTACACGCTGCTATTCGGGAGATTTCTGAGCTCTACTGTGCCCAAGTGTGCACCGCTTGGCTATTGGTAGGCCAGTTATAGTGGTACCGGCACAACAGGTTTTGATAGGTTACGTTGGGTTAGGTTACGTTAGATCTGGTTAGGTTCGGATACCTTCGAATTTTCTGCTATAAAGTGCCGAGACCACCGTTGCTGGCCTCCCTATATCCAGGCTGAAAATATGTGCGTACTGTAAGGCGCAGAGGTCCACCTAATGGCAGATTATAGCCATAAAAACAAAGATATCCTCTCCTAACCTAACCAATCATAACATAGCCAAACGTAGCATAACTCATCCTAACGTGCGGCGAAGACAATTGCTGGACACCTCAGAGCCAAGCAGTATATACGAGAGCAGAGTAGAGCGCAGAAATCCGCCGCATTGCAGTGTAAAGCACAAAAGTAGAAAATAACCTGACCAAACATAGACAAACCTAACATAACCAAACGTAACATAGCTCAACCCAACGTGCAACGGCCACCATCGCTGGCGACACAGTCTCAAGCGCAATACGATTGAGCACAGTAGACACAGAAGTCCACAGAGCATCTGTGCTGAGCACAAATGTCAAGTTTCTTCTAACCTAACCCATCCTAACCTACACCAAACAAATGTAATTTGACTAAACCTAACGTGTCTCCACCAGTATTGCTGGCCTCGCCAGAGTCGAGCAGAGTATAGTAGAGCAGAGTAGAGTGCAGGAATCCACCGAATAACAGTGTATGCCAAGAAAGTCATTGCTATTCGAGCCTAACCCTAGCAAACGTAACATAACCAAACGTAACCTAGCATATCCTGACGTGCCATGACCACAACTGCTGTCCTCCCCTGAGCCACGTAGAGCATATTACAGCACTGTAGAGTGCAGAAATCCAGCCAAAAGCGGTGTACAGCGCAACAGACGAAGCCATCGTAACAAAACATAACCCAACCAAGCCTAACCAAACACAACAAAACGCAACCAATCGTGTCACAACCACTATTGCTGGCGCCTCAGAGTCGAACAGGGTATAATAGAGCAATGTGGAGCGTGGAAATTCACCGAATAGCAGTGTAGGGCACAAAAGTCAAAGTTAACCCATCCCCACCTAACCAAACGTAACATAACCAAACGCAACCGAATACAACATAACGTCCCTAGAACATTATTGCCGGCCTCCGCTTCGCCAGGCAGAACATATTAGGGTAGAGTACAGCGCAGAGGCCTACATAATGGCAGTGCAGTGCAAAAAAGTCAGATCTATCATCTCCAACCAAACCAAACGTAACATAACCAAACATAACGTATCCCAACCTAACGTGCCGAGACCAATATTGCTGGCGTCCACATCGCCAAGCAGAACATATTAGAGGTGAGTGGATCGCAGAAGTCGAAGTTATGGCAATGCATATCAGAAGAGTCAAAGGTACCCTAACCAAACCCAGCCTAACACAACCTGGACGAGCGTAACGTGATTAAACGTAACGTGCCCAGAGCACAATTGCTGGCTTTCCCAGAGACAAGCTGAAAATATTAGAGCACTGTTGGGCCCGGTAACCAACCTAATCGCTGTCTATAGCTCTAAAGACAAAGCTATCCCCTCCTACCCTAACCAAGCGCAACATATACAAACGTAACCTAACTTAAACGAACGTGACGTGACTACTATCGCTGACCGCTACAAATCGAAGCAGAACACACTAGTGGAGAGTAGAATGCACGAACCCGTTGAATCGCAGTGTATATCGGAAAAGTCAAAGTTGCCCAATCCTAACACAAGCGAACATATCATAACCGAACATAGCTTAAGTAAACCTAACGTGCCGAGGCCGCTATAGCTGCCCTCCCCAGAGCCAAGCAGATAATACTAGAGCACAGTATAGCGCAGAAATCCAACGAATAGCAGTGCACAGCACAAAAGTTAAAGCTCCCCTGACAAAGCTTAGCCTCACCCAACCTATCATAACGTTACATGACAAAATGTAACGCGCAGAGGCTACTATTCCTTGCCTTCCCAGATCCAAGCAGAAGGAATTAGAGCACTCTATGTCGCAAGAATCCACCTAATAGCAGACTGTGGCACAAAAGACAACGCCATCCTCTCCTAACCTAGCCAGCCGTAACATAACCATACATAACCGAACTCAACACATCGGGCCGCAACCACTATTGCTTGCCTCCTCAGAGTCAAGCGGAACACGTCAGTGGAGTGCAGAAGGCAGAAATCCTTAGATTCGCAGTGTAAATCTGAATAGACAGAGCTACCCGTACATAACCCAAACAATCAGAGCAATACCAAACGTAGCTTAGCTCAAACCAACCTACCGAGGCCGCTGTTGCTGTCCTCCCCAGAGATAAGCAGAACACATTAGTGGCGAGTAGAACGCAGAAATCCTCAGAATCACAGTGTATATCAGAAGAGTCAAAGCTACCTGAACCTAACCAAAACCAGCTGAACATAAGCGGGCATAGCCTAACCCAAGCTAGCATGCCTAGAACGCCATTGCTGCCCTCTCCGGAGACGAGCAGGACATACTAGAGCGCAATAGAGTGCAGAAACCCACCGAATAGCAGTTTTCAGCACAAAAGTTGAAGCTAGCCTCTCCATACTTAGTCTGACCCAACCTTACCGAACGTAACCTGACCCAGCATAAAGTGGCGAGACCACTATTTGTGGCGTTGCCAGAGCCAAGCTGAAAATATTAGAGCGCTGTAGGGCGCTGGAAGCCACCTAATGGGCGACTATAGCACTAAAGTCAAAGGTATCCTCTCCAAACCAGGCCAAACGTAATATATCCAAACGCAAGCAAACTCAACCTAACGTATCGCGACCACTATTGCTGGCCTTCCCAGAGCCAAGCAGGACATACTAGAGTACAGTGGAGCGCAGAAATCCACCGAAGGGCAGTGTACAGCGCAATAGCTAAAGCAACCTTTACCATACCTAGACTAACCCAACACATAAGAACGTAGCATCACTAATCCTAACGTGCCGCGACCACTATTGCTGGCGTCCCCAGAGACAAGCTAAACATATTCGATCACAGTAGAGCGCAGAAGTCCATCGAATATCAGTTTGTAGCGCAGAAGTCAAATATGTCCCGTCCTATCCTGACCAAACGTAACATAGCCAAACGTAACCTAACTAAACCGAACGCACCACGACCACTGTTGCTGGCATCACCAGAGGCAAGTAGCTGCTGGTGGAGCAATGCACATCGCAGATGTCTTCCGAATAGCAATGTAAAGCACAAAGGTCAAAGTCATCCTAGCCAAACTTAACCTAACCTAAACTTACCAAGCGTAAACTACCTCAAGCCAAGTCGTGCCACGAACGCCACTGCTGGTAACCGCAGAGTAAGGCAGAAGATACTAGAGCACAGTGGAGCGCAGAAATCCAACGTATACCACTGTAAAGCGCAAAAGTTAAAGTTATCCTAACCTAACATATCCAAACGTAACGTAACCGAGCGTAGCCTAACTATTCCTAACGTGCCGGGACATCTATTGCTGCCCTGCACAGAGCCAAGTAGAGCACTCTAGAGTAGTGCAGGGCGCAGAAGTCCATAGAATCGCAGTGTATAGTATAAATGTCATAGCATTTCTATCCTGAACTAACCGAACTTAATATATCCGAACCACATCCATCTGAACCTAACATGCAGATACCTATATTGCTCGCCTCCCCAGAGCCAAGAAGATTGTAATAGAGGACAATGGATCGCAGGAATCCACCGAATAGCAGCGTACAGCACAAAAGTCAAAGATATCATTTACTAACATAGCCAATCGTAATAGAACGATACGCAACAAAACACATCATAACATGGCGCGACCACGATTGACTGGCATTCCCAGAGCCAAGCAGAACATATTAGTGGACAGTGGAAAGCAGAAATCCATACAATCGAAGTGCATATCGGAAAAGTCTATGCTACCAATGTCTGACCCAAACAAACAGAACCTAACCAAGCATAGTCTAACACAACACACGGTGCCGCGACCACCATTGCTGGACTCCCACGACAAAGCAGAATATAGTAGAGCACAGTAGAGCATAGAAATCCACTGAATATCATTGCGTACCACGAAAGTCGTATCTATCCAAACCTAACCCAAACTAACGTAACGTAGCCAAACGTAGCATAACTCAACATAGCGAATCGAGACCACTGTTACTGGGCTCCCCAGAGTCGAACAAGGTATAATAGAAAAACGTAGGGCGTAGAAACCGACAGACTAGTAGTGTATAGCACAAAATTCCAAAGCAATCCACTCCTAACCTAACCAAACGTAATATAACCAAACGCAACCTAACATAAGCTAACGTGCCGACGAAGCTTTTGCTGGTCCCTCCAGAGCCAAGCAGAATATACTGGAGCAGAGCAGGGTGCAGAAATCCGACAGGCAGCAGTGTATTGGAGCAACGTCAAAGATATCCTAACCTAACGTGACCCAAGCTATCGTAAACGAGCGTAGAATATCTAAACCTAACGGTCCGGGACCTCTATTTGCTGGCCACCCAAGGGCCCAGCAGAACATATTAGGATACAGTAGAGCGCAGAAATCCACCGAATAGAAGTGCGTAACGCAAAAGTCAAAGCCATCCTAAACAAATGTAACATAACCATGCCTAACTCGCTGCAGCCACTGTTTCATGCATGCCAAGATCGAAGCAGGTAATGTTAGGTCACAGTTGAGCGCAGAAGTCCACGGAATAGCAGTGTGTAGCTCAAAAGTCAAAGCCACCGTAACGAAACTCATCCAAACATAGCCATGCCAAGCGTAAGCCAACAATAACTAGAGTGCAGAGACCACCATTGCCGGTCTCCCGAGAGCCAAGCAAAACGTACTAGAGCACAGTAGTGCGCAGGAGGTCAGCGTATAGCAGTGTATACCACAAAGGTCAAATCTATCCATACCTAACCTAAAGTAGCATACCGTAACCAAACGTAAGCTAACTTATCCTAACGGGCCGAGACCACTATTACTGGCATCCACAGAATTTCGCAGATTACAGTAGGGCCACGTAGAGCGCGGAAATCCGCCAAACAGCAGTGTATAACGCAAAAGTTGAAGATATACTAACCTAACCAAATCTAACCTAAACTAACCAAACGAAACCTAGCTCAACCTATCCTGCCGCGGACACTACTGCTTCCCTCGCCTGAGCCGAATAGAATACACTAGAACACAGTAGGACGCAGTAATTCACCGCACTGCAGTTTATAGCGCGAGAGTCAAGGATATCCTAACCTAACATGTGCCGACCTAACCTAAGCGAACGTAGCCTATCTAAACCTAACGAGCCGGGTTCACAATTGCTGGTACCCCATCGCCATGCAGAGCATATTATAGCAATGTAGAGAGCAGATATACACCGAATAGCAGTGTATAGCGCAAACGTAGAAGCCTCCCTAACCAAACTCAGCCTGCCCTAACCGGACCACGCGTAACATAACACAAACAAACGTGCCGCGACCACTATTTTTGGCCTCTCAAGAGCGAAGCAAAACATACTAGAGCACAGTAGAGCGCACAAATCTACAGTACAGCAGGGTATAGCGCAAAAGTCGAAGTTGCCGTTTCCAAACCTGACCACACCTTACGTAACCGAACGTGACCTAACTCATCGTGACGTGCCTAGATCACTATTGCTCCCTCCACAGTGCCAAGTAGAACGTATTAGAGGAGAACAGAGCGCAGATATCCATAGAATCGCAGTGCATATCGCAATAGTCGATGTTACCCTATCCTAACAGAACCATACGTTACATAGCCGAAAGTACCTATCTCACGCTAATCTGCCGAGACCACAATTACTAGCCTCCCCGGTGCCAATCAGAATACACTAGAGCGCAGTCGATCGCAGTAACCCACCGCATTGCAGTTTATAGCATAGAAATGGAAGATATCCTCACCCAACCTGTCCGAACCTAACCTAACCGAAAGTAGCCTCACTCCACATGAAGTGCCGGGACTAGTATCGCTGGCCTTCGCAGAGCCAAGTAGAGCGGAGAAATCCACCGAAAAGCAGTGTGAAGCGCAAAAGCCCAAGCTATCACCGCCTAACAAAGCCAAACCTAATATAACCTTACGCTACATAACACAAGCTAAGGTTCCGCGAACACGATTGCTGGCATCCCCAGAGCCAAGCAGAACATACTAGTGGAGAATAGGATGCAGAAATCCATAGAATTCCAGTACATATCGGAAAAGTCTAAGCTACCCGTGCCTAACCCAAACAAATAGGACATAACCAAACGTACATAACTCACAGTAACGTGCCGCGACCACTATTGCTGGACTACGCATGACCAAGTGGAATGTAGTACAGCGCAGTAGATAGTAGAAGCTACGTAGTAGTAGGTCGTCTCTATCCAAGCCTAACCCAAACAGACGCAACGAAGCCAAACGTAGCCTAACTCAGTATAACGGCTCGCGTCCACTGTTACTGGGCTCCCCAGAGTCGAGGAGATTATAGTAGAGCAAACTAGCGCGAAGAAGCCAACCAAATTGCAGTGCATAGCTCATAAGTTCAAGTTACCCTCTCCAACCTATCCAAACGTAAAATTACCAAACGCAACCGAAGTTAAACGAACGTGCAGAGGAAGCTATTTCTGGCCCCACCAGAGCCAAGCAGAATATACTAAAGCAGAGTAAAGCGCAGAAAGCCAACAATCAGCAATGGGTTGGACAAAAGTCAAAGATATCCTAACCTAACCTTACCAAATCTGACCCAAACGAACGTAGGATATCTAAACCTAACCAGCGGAGAATACTACTGCTGGTCTCCCCAGAGACAAGCGGGGCATACTAGTGCACAGAGAAGCGCAGAAATTCCACGGCTGGCAGTGTATAGCACAGAAGTCGGAGCAATCCTTACCAAACGTAACCGAACCTGACCTAACCAAACGTTACCTAACTCAACCAGTCGTGCTGCGACCGCAATTGTTGGCCTTCACGAGGCCATGCTGAGCATGGGAGAGTAGGACGCAGAAATCAATATAATCGCAGTGTACAGCAGAAAAGTCAAAGGCATCCAAGCTTCACACAAACTAACGTAACCTAACCTTTCGTAGAAAGGCCCAACGTAACGTGCCGCGACAACTATTGCTGTCCTCACCAGAGTTTAGCAGATTAGAGTAGAACACAGTGGAGTAGAGGGATCCACCCAATATCTGTGTATAGCGTGAATGTCGAAGCTATCCTCACCAAACTAACTCATTCTAACATGCCACGACTGCTATTGCTCGCATCCCGAGAGCCAAGCTGAGTATAGTAGAGCAATGTAAAGCGCAGAATTCCGCCGAAGAGCAGTGCATAGCACAGAAGCCAAAGCTATCCTGTCCTAACATATACAAACGTAATATATCGAAACGCATCTTATCATAACCTAACGCGCCGAGACCATTATCGCTGGCTTCCCCGGAGCCAAGCGGAATGTACAAGGGCACAGTAGGTCGCCGAAATCCACCGAATAGAGGTACGCAGCTTAAGATTCAAAGCAATCCCATCCTAACATTGCCAAACGTAACATAACCAAACGTTACCTGTCTCAAACCAATGTGCCGAGAAGGCTATTGCTGGCTTCCGGAGATTCGAGCAGAGTATAGTAGAGCAATGTAGGGCGCAGAAATCCACCGAATAGCAGAGTATAGCACAAAAGTGGGAGCTACCCTAGCCATACATATCTCAACCTAACCTAGCCGAACGTCACCTACCTCAACAAAACCTGACGAGAATATTATCGCTGGCCTTCTCAGTACAAAGCTGAACACGCTAGAGCACTGTAAAGCACTGAAGTAGCAGTGTACAACGCAAAAGTCGAATCTGTCACCTCCTAAAATGGCCAATCGTAATGTAACCAAACGTAACATAACATATCCTAACGTGCGCGAGCACTATTGCTAGCATCCCAGATTCGAGCAGAGTGTAGTAGAGCACTGTAGAGCGCAGAATTGCACCAAATAATAGTTTATAACACGAATGTCAGAGCTATCCAAGCCTAACACGTACTAACGTGTCCTAACCAAACGTAGCATAACAAAACCTAACGTGCCGAGACCATCATTGCCGTGATACCCGTAGCCAAGCAGAGCAAATTAGAGCTGAGAAGAGCACAGAAATCGACCGGGCAGCGGCATATAGCACAAAAGTCAAAGATATCCTCTCGTATCCCAACCAAACGTAACATATCCAAACCCAACAACACTCAGCCTGTCGTGCCGAGAGCACTACTGCTGGCCTCCCCAAAGCGAAGCAGGACATACAAGGGCACTGTAGAGCGTAGAAATCCAACGGATAGCAGTGTATAGCACAAGCGTAAGTGCCACCTTAACCAAACTTAGCATACCCTGACCAAACCAAGCGTAACATAACTCTAACGAACGAGCCGCGACCGCTATTGCTTGCCTCCACAGAGCGAAGCAGATCATAATAGATCACAGCACAGCGCAGAAGTCGACCTTATAGCCGCGTATAATCCAAAAGTCAGAGCTAACCTGTCCCAACCTGACCATACGTAACGTGTCCAAACGTAACGTAACACATCCAGATATGCTAAGACCACTATTGCCGCCTCGTCAGAGCGAAGTAGAGCATACTAGAGGAGGGTGGAGGGCAGAAGTCCGTAGAATCGCGGCGCATAGCACAATAGTCGAAGATAACTTGTCCTAACATTGCCATACGTGACTTAACCGAACGTAGCTTCACTTAACCTAACGTGCCGTACCACCATTGCTAGCATCCACAGAGCCAAGCCGAATATACTGGAGCACAGTAGATCGCAGTAATCCACCACATTGCAGTGCGTAGCACAAAAGTGGAAGATATCCTAACCCAAACAGCCCTAACCTAACATAACCGAACGTAGCCTAACTCAACATGATGTGACGAGGTCGGTGTAGCTGGCCTGCCTGAGACAAGCAGAATATATTGGAGCAGATTAGAGCGCGGAAAACCACTATACAGCAGTGTATAGCACAGAAGTCAAAGGTATCCTAACCTAACCAGACCAAACCTGACCTGATCAAACGTAGCCTAAATGAACCTAACTAGCCGAGACCACTATTCGTGGCATCCCTATCGCCAAGCTGAAAATATTAGAGAGTGGGGCGTAGCGGTCCATAGGATGGCAGTGTATAGAAGAAAAGTCAAAGTTATCCTAACATGACCCATACTCACCTAACATGGCCAAACTTAATCTCACGGGAGTTAACGTGCCGAGACTACAATTGCTGCCTCCCCAGAGCCAAGCACAGTATATTAGAGAGCAGAAGAGGCCAGAAGTCCGCCGAATAGCAGCTTATAGCACAAAAGCCAGAGCTATATATTCCTAACCTAACCAAACTTTACGCAGCCAAACGTGATTTGGCACAACCTATCGTGCCAAGGCCACTACTGCTCTCCTCCGCAAAGCCAAGCAGGATTTGCAAGAGTACAGTAGAGCGTAGAAATCGACCGCACTGCAGTGTACAGCACAAAAGTCAAAGATATCCTGACCACACTTAAACTAACCTAATCTAACGAAACGTAACCATCCCGAATATAACGTGCAAAGGCCACTATTTATGACCACACCAGAGCAAAGCAGAACATATTATTCCACATTAGAACGGAGAAGCCCACTGAATAGCTTTGCAGAGCACAAAAGGCAAAGTAGCATATGCCTAACCTAACCAAACGAATCACAGTCGTACATAACCTATCTCAACCTAACATGACGAGACCACTGTTGCTGGTCTCCACAAAGACAAGCTGAATGTACTTGAGCACAGTATTGCGAAGAAACCCACCTCACTGCAGTACATAGCACGAAAGTCAAACATGTCCTTACATAACCTGACCTTACAGTACCTATCCAAACGTAGTGTGTCTATGCAAAACGTGAAGTGACCGATATTTCTGGTATGCACATATCCAGGCAGAGCACACTAGAACACAATAGAGCGCAGAAATCCATCGAATAGCAGTGAATAGCACAGAAGTTAAAGTAGCCTATCCTAACCTAGCCAATCGTAACATACTCAAACGAACCCTAACTCAACCTGATATGACCAGACCACACTTGCTGACATCCACAGAGACAAGCAGAATACGCTAGGGCACAGTAGAGCGCAGAAAACCACCGCATTGTAGTGAATAGCACAAAGGCAGTAGGAACCCTAACCCAACCTGACCTAATCTAACCAAAGCGAACGTAGCATATCTCAACATGACGTGCCGCGACCACGGCCCCTGGCATCCCCCGTAACCAAACAGAATGCAGTAGAGCGCAGTAGATTACTGAATCTGAAGGAACAGCAGTGTAAAGTGCAAAAGTCAAAGTAGCCTATCCTAACCTAATCAAACGTGACACAACCGAACATAGCCTATCTCAAGCTATCATACGAGACAACTAGAGGTGACCTCCACAGAGACATGTTGACTGTACTAGAGCACAGTAGCTCGCAGAAATAATCCGCATTGCAGTGAAGAGCACAAAATTCGAAGATATCCCAACACAACCTGACATAACCGAACCTACGCAAACGAAGCGTAACTCAGCAGAGCGTGCAGCGACCGCTGCTGTCGAAATCTCCAGAGCCAAGCAGAATAAAGCAGAGCACGGTAGATCACAGGAACTCGCCGTTTAAGGGTGTATAGCACGGAAGTCGAAAGCATCATAACCAAACATAACATAACATAACCTAATCAAACGTAGCCTAACTCAAAATAACCTGCCGCGACTATTGCTGGCCTCCACAGCGCCAACCAGAATATTGTAGGGCACAGTCGAGTGCAGAAATCCTTCGAAAAGCATTGTATAGCACGAAAGTCGAAGATACCCTGGTCGAGCTTGACAGAACCTAACCTAACCAGATTAATATAACTCAACCTAACGTGCCGAGACCACAATCGCTGGTGTCCCCGGAGCCATACAGAAAATACAGGAACGCAGTAGAACGCAGAAATCCGCGGATAGCAGTGTACAGCACAAATGTCTGAACTGTCATATCCTAACCTCACCAAACGTAACACGACCGGGCGCAGCATAGCTCAAACTAACGTGCCGAGACCACAATTTCTGGACACCCCATAGTCATCAGAACATGCAAGAACACTCTGGAGCGCAGTAGTCCACCGCATAGCAGTGCATAGCGCAAAAGTCAATGCCATCCTGTCCTAATGTATCCAACATTAACAAAGACAAAAGCTACATAGCACAGCCTGACGTACCTCGAGCACATCTGCTGACATCCACATAGTCGAGTAGAACTTACTAGAGGGCAGTAGGGCGCAGAAGTCCATTGAAACGCAGTGTATGGCGCAAAAGTCATATACATCCACACCAAACCCGGGCTAACGTAACATAACCAAACGTAGTCTGCCTGAACTTAACGTGCCGCGGCCACATTTGCTGGCTTCCCGGGGCCAAGCTGAATGTAGTAGAGCGCAGTCGAACGCAGAAATCCACCGAGCAACAGTGTAGAGCACGAAAGCTAGAGTTACCGTTACCGAACG
>NW_016909803.1:64452-85081 GCF_001483705.2 Eufriesea mexicana
ACAGAATTTCGCAGATTACAGTAGGGCCACGTAGAGCGCAGAAATCCGCCAAACAGCAGTGTATAACGCAAAAGTTGAAGATATACTAACCTAACCAAATCTAACCTAAACTAACCAAACGAAACCTAGCTCAACCTATCCTGCCGCGGACACTACTGCTTCCCTCGCCTGAGCCGAATAGAATACACTAGAACACAGTAGGACGCAGTAATTCACCGCACTGCAGTTTATAGCGCGAGAGTCAAGGATATCCTAACCTAACATGTGCCGACCTAACCTAAGCGAACGTAGCCTATCTAAACCTAACGAGCCGGGTTCACAATTGCTGGTACCCCATCGCCATGCAGAGCATATTATAGCAATGTAGAGAGCAGATATACACCGAATAGCAGTGTATAGCGCAAACGTAGAAGCCTCCCTAACCAAACTCAGCCTGCCCTAACCGGACCACGCGTAACATAACACAAACAAACGTGCCGCGACCACTATTTTTGGCCTCTCTAGAGCGAAGCAAAACATACTAGAGCACAGTAGAGCGCACAAATCTACAGTACAGCAGGGTATAGCGCAAAAGTCGAAGTTGCCGTTTCCAAACCTGACCACACCTTACGTAACCGAACGTGACCTAACTCATCGTGACGTGCCTAGATCACTATTGCTCCCTCCACAGTGCCAAGTAGAACGTATTAGAGGAGAACAGAGCGCAGATATCCATAGAATCGCAGTGCATATCGCAATAGTCGATGTTACCCTATCCTAACAGAACCATACGTTACATAGCCGAAAGTACCTATCTCACGCTAATCTGCCGAGACCACAATTACTAGCCTCCCCGGTGCCAATCAGAATACACTAGAGCGCAGTCGATCGCAGTAACCCACCGCATTGCAGTTTATAGCATAGAAATGGAAGATATCCTCACCCAACCTGTCCGAACCTAACCTAACCGAAAGTAGCCTCACTCCACATGAAGTGCCGGGACTAGTATCGCTGGCCTTCGCAGAGCCAAGTAGAGCGGAGAAATCCACCGAAAAGCAGTGTGAAGCGCAAAAGCCCAAGCTATCACCGCCTAACAAAGCCAAACCTAATATAACCTTACGCTACATAACACAAGCTAAGGTTCCGCGAACACGATTGCTGGCATCCCCAGAGCCAAGCAGAACATACTAGTGGAGAATAGGATGCAGAAATCCATAGAATTCCAGTACATATCGGAAAAGTCTAAGCTACCCGTGCCTAACCCAAACAAATAGGACATAACCAAACGTACATAACTCACAGTAACGTGCCGCGACCACTATTGCTGGACTACGCATGACCAAGTGGAATGTAGTACAGCGCAGTAGATAGTAGAAGCTACGTAGTAGTAGGTCGTCTCTATCCAAGCCTAACCCAAACAGACGCAACGAAGCCAAACGTAGCCTAACTCAGTATAACGGCTCGCGTCCACTGTTACTGGGCTCCCCAGAGTCGAGGAGATTATAGTAGAGCAAACTAGCGCGAAGAAGCCAACCAAATTGCAGTGCATAGCTCATAAGTTCAAGTTACCCTCTCCAACCTATCCAAACGTAAAATTACCAAACGCAACCGAAGTTAAACGAACGTGCAGAGGAAGCTATTTCTGGCCCCACCAGAGCCAAGCAGAATATACTAAAGCAGAGTAAAGCGCAGAAAGCCAACAATCAGCAATGGGTTGGACAAAAGTCAAAGATATCCTAACCTAACCTTACCAAATCTGACCCAAACGAACGTAGGATATCTAAACCTAACCAGCGGAGAATACTACTGCTGGTCTCCCCAGAGACAAGCGGGGCATACTAGTGCACAGAGAAGCGCAGAAATTCCACGGCTGGCAGTGTATAGCACAGAAGTCGGAGCAATCCTTACCAAACGTAACCGAACCTGACCTAACCAAACGTTACCTAACTCAACCAGTCGTGCTGCGACCGCAATTGTTGGCCTTCACGAGGCCATGCTGAGCATGGGAGAGTAGGACGCAGAAATCAATATAATCGCAGTGTACAGCAGAAAAGTCAAAGGCATCCAAGCTTCACACAAACTAACGTAACCTAACCTTTCGTAGAAAGGCCCAACGTAACGTGCCGCGACAACTATTGCTGTCCTCACCAGAGTTTAGCAGATTAGAGTAGAACACAGTGGAGTAGAGGGATCCACCGAATATCTGTGTATAGCGTGAATGTCGAAGCTAACCTCACCAAACTAACTCATTCTAACTTGCCACGACCGCTATTGCTCGCATCCCGAGCGCCAAGCTGAGTATAGTAGAGCAATGTAAAGCGCAGAATTCCGCCGAAGAGCAGACAGCAGTGCATAGCACAGAAGCCAAAGCTATCCTTTCCTAACAAATCCAAACGTAATATATCGAAACGCACCTTATCATAACCTAACGCCCCGAGACCATTATCGCTGGCTTCCCCGCAGCCAAGCGGAATGTACTAGGGCACAGTAGATCGCCGAAATCCACCGAATAGAGGTGCGCAGCTTAAGATTCAAAGCAATCCCTTCCAAACATTGCCAAACGTAACATAACCAAACGTTATCTATCTCAAACTAATGTGCCGAGACAGCTATTGCTGGCCTCCGGAAATTCGAGCAGAGTGTAGTAGAGAACAGTGGAGCGCAGAATTGCACCAAATAATAGTTTATAACACGAAAGTCAGAGCTATCCAAGCCTAACACGTACTAACGTGTCCTAACCAAACGTAGCATAACACAACCTAACGTGCCGAGACCACCATTGCCGTGATACCCGAAGCTAAGCAGAGCATATTAGAGCTGAGAAGAGCGCAGAAATGGACCGGGCAGCAGCATATAGCACAAAAGTCAAACATATCCGCTCCTATCCTAACCAAAGATAACATATCCAAACCCAACATCACTCAGCCTCTCGTGCCGAAAGCACTACTGCTGGCCTCCCCAAAGCGAAGCAGGACATACAAGGGCACTGTAGAGCGCAGAAATCCATCGGATAGCCGTGTATAGCACAAGCGTAAGTGCCACCTTAATCAAACTTAGCATACCCTGACCAAACCAAGCGTAACATAACTCTAACGAACGAGCCGCGACCACCATTGCTTGCCTCCCCAGAGCGAAGCAGATCATATTAGATCACAGCAGAGCACAGAAGTCGACCTTATAACAGCGTATAACCCAAAAGTCAGAGCTAACCTATCACAACCTGACCAAACGTAACGTATCCAAGCGTGACGTAACACATCCAGATATGCCAATACCACTATTGCTGCCTCCCCAGAGCCAAATAGAGCATACTAGAGGAGGGTGGAGGGCAGAAGTCCATTGAATCGCAGTGCATAGCACAATAGTCGAAGATAACTTGTCCTAACTTTGCCATACGTGACTTAACCGAACGTAGCTTCACTCAACCTATCGTGCCGTACCACCATTGCTAGCATCCACAGAGCCAAGCCGAACATACTATAGCACAGTAGATAGCAGTCATCCACCACATTGCAGTGCGTAGCACAAAAGTGGAAGATATCCTAACCCAAACAGCCCTAACCTAACATAACCGAACGTAGCCTAACTCAACATGATGTGTCGAGGTCGGTATAGCTGGCCTGCCAGAGACAAGCAGAATATATTGGAGCAGATTAGAGCGCGGAAAACCACTAAATAGCAGTGTATAACACAGAGGTCAAAGGTATCCAAACCTAACCTGACCAAACCTGACCTAATCAAACGTAGCCTAAATGAACCTAATTAGCCGAGACCACTATTCGTGGCATCCCTATCGCCAAGCTGAAAATATTAGAGAGTGGAGCGCAGCGGTCCATTGGATGGCAGTGTATAGAAGAAAAGTCAAGGTTATCCTAACATAACCTATACTAACCTAACATAGCCAAACTTAACGTAACGGGAGTTAACGTGCCGAGACTACAATTGCTGCCTCCCCAGAGCCAAACACAGTATATCAGAGAACAGAAGAGGCCAGAAGTCCGCCGGACAGCAGCTTATAGCACAAAAGCCAGAGCTATATTTTCCAAACCTAACCAAACTTAAAGCAGCCAAACGTGATCTGACACACCTATCGTGCCAAGGCCACGACTGCTGTCCTCCGCAAAGCCAAGCAGGATTTCCTAGAGTACAGTAGAGCGTAGAAATCGACCGCACTGCACTGTACAGCACAAAAGTCAAAGATATCCTGACCAAACTTAAACTAACCTAACCTAACGAAACGTAACCATACCGAGCATAGCGTGCAAAGGCCACCATTTATGACCACTCCAGAGCAAAGCAGAACATATTATTGCACATTAGAACGCAGAAGCCCACTGAATAGCTTTGTAGAGCACAAAAGACGAAGTAGCATATGCCTAACCTAACCAAACGAATCACAGTCGTACATAACCTATCTCAACCTAACATGACGAGACCACTGTTGCTGACCTCCACAAAGACAAGCTGAATGTACTAGAGCACAGCAGTGCGCGGAAATGCACGGCATTGCTGTGAACATCACAGGAGTCCAGGATATCCTAACATAACCTGACTCAGCCTAACCTAACCATACGTAACATAACAAAACCTAATTTGCCGAGATCACTATTGCTGGCCCTCCCACAGCCAAGCAGAAATATTAAAGCGCAGTGATGCGCAGGAATCCGCGGCCAGCAGCGTATTGCACAAAAGCCTGGACTATTATTGTCCTAACCTCACCAAACGCAACATGATCGAACGTTGCATAGCTCAACGTAACATGCAGAGACGACTATTGCTGGCCACGTCAGAATCATCAGAAAATACCAGAACACGCGGGACCTCAGAAGACCACCGGAGAGCAGTGTATAGCAAAAGAGTCAGAACTATCCTATTCTAATTTATCTAACCCTAACCTAACCAAACGCAACATAGCTGAACCTAACGTACCCCGACCACCATTTCTGGCCTCCACAGAGTCGAGCAGGACTTACTAGAGGAGAGTAGGGCGCAGAAGTCCATAGAATCGCATTGTATAGCACAAAAGTCATATGTATCCAGACCAAGCCCAAGCTAACGTGACATAACCAAATGCAACCTGCCTCAACATAACGTGCTGCAGCCACAATTGCTGGTCTCTCCAGGGCCAAAATGAATGTAGTAGAGCGCAGTCGAGCGCTGCAATCCACCGAAGAACAGTGTATAACACGAATGTGGAAGCAACCGTTACCGAACTCAGCCCAACCTGAACTAACCAAACGTAACATAACTCAACCTAACATGGCGAGACAGATATTGCTGGCCTCCAGAAAGGCAAGCAGATTGCAGTAGAGCACAGTATTGCGAAGAAACCCACCTCACTGCAGTACATAACACGAAAGTCAAATATGTCCTTACATAACCTGACCTTACTGTACCTATCCAAACCTAGTGCGTCTATGCAAAACGTGAAGAGGCCGATATTTCTGGTCAGCACAGGTCCAGGCAGAGCACACTAGAACACAATAGAGCGCAGAAATCCATCGAATAGCAGTGAATAGCACAGAAGTTAAAGTAGCCTATCCTATCCTACCCAACCGTAACATATACAAACGAAGCCTAACTCTACCTTATATGACCAGACCACATTTGCTGACATCCACAGAGACAAGCAGAATACGCTAGGGCACAATACTCCGCAGAAAACCACCGCATTGCAGTGAATAGCGCAAAGGCAGTAGGAACCCTAACCCAACCTGACCTAATCAAACCAAAGCGAACGTAGCATATCTCAACATGACGTGCCGCGACCACGGCCCCTGGCATCCCCCGTAACCAAGCGGAATGCAGTAGAGCGCAGAAAATTACTGAATCTCAAGGAATAGCAGTGTAAAGTACAAAAGTCAAAGTAGCCTATCCTATCCTAGTCAAACGTGACACTTCCGAACATAGCCTATCTCAAGCTATCATACGAGGCATCTATTGGTGACCTCCACAGAGACGTGTAGAGTGTACTAGAGCACAGTAGCTCGCAGAAATAATCCACATTGCAGTGAAGAGCACAAAATTCGAAGATATCCTAACATAACCTGACATAACCGAACCTACGCAAACGTAGTGTAACTCAGCAGAGCGTGCAGCGACCGCTGCTGTCGAAATCCCCAGAGCCAAGCAGAATAAAGCAGAGCACGGTAGATCACAGGAACTCGCCAGATAAGGGTGTATAGCACGGAAGTCGAAAGCATCATAACCAAACATAACGTAACATAACATAATCAAACGTAGCCTAACTCAACATAACCTGCCGCCACTATTGCTGGCTTCCACAGCACCAAGCAGAAAATTGTAGGGCACAGTCGAGTGCAGAAATCCTTCGAAAAGCATTGTATATCACGAAAGTCAAAGATATCCTGGTCGAGCTTGACACAACCTAACCAAACCAGATTATCATAACTCAACCTAACGTGCCGAGACCACAATCGCTGGTGTCCCCGGAGCCATACAGAAAATACAGGAACACAGTAGAACGCAGAAATCCGCGGATAGCAGTGTATAGCACAAATGTATGAACTATCATATCCTAACCTCATCAAACGTAACACAACCGGACGTAGCATAGCTCAAACTAACGTGCCGAGACCACAATTTCTGGCCACCCCGTAGTCATCAGAACATCCAAGAGCTCTCTGGAGCGCAGTAGTCCACCGCATAGCAGTGCATAGCGCAAAAGTCAACGCCATCCTGTCCTAATGTATCCAACATTAACAAAGGCAAAAGCTACATAGCACAACCTGAAGTACCTCAAGCACAATTCCTGACATCCACATAGTCGAGTAGAACTTACTAGAGGGCAGCAGGGCCCAGAAGTCCATAGAAACGCAGTGTATGGCGCAAAAGTCAAATACATCCACACCAAACCTGGGCTAACGTAACATAAACAAACGTAGTCCGCCTGAACTTAACGTGCCGCGGCCACATTTGCTGGCCTCCCCAGGGTCAAGCTGAATGTAGCAGAGCGCAGTCGAACGCAAAAATCCACCGAACAACAGTGTATAGCACGAAAGACAGAATTACCGTTACCGAACGTAACGCAACCTGAACTAACCAAACGTAACCTAACATGCCGAGACCAATATTGCTGGCATTCCTAGGGCTAAGCATAGTTTAGTATAGCACAGCACAGCGCCGGAAAACCCCGCATAGCAATGTATAGCACGAAAGCCTATATTACCTGGCCGAGCGCAACCTAACCTAACGAAACCAGACGCAAACTATCTCAACCTAATAAGCCGAGACAAATATTTCTGGCCTACACGGACCGAAGCAGAAAGTATTAGAACAGAGTACAGCCAAGAAGTCCGCGGATAGGAGATTATGGTGCAAGAATCTAAACAATCCTATCAAAACCTCCCAAACCTAACAGAACCGAACGTGGCCTTGCTCAACCTAACGTGCCGAGACAACCATTGCTGGCATCCCAATTGCCAAACAGAAGATACTAGAGCACAACATAGCGCAGAAATCCACCGCATTCCAGCGTGTAGAACATAGGTCAAACATATCCTGAGAGAACATGTCATCACCTAACATTCTCGAACGTAACCTGACTCAACATAACGGTCCGAGGCCACTGTTGCTGGCCATCCAGATCCAAGCTTAATATATTGGACCACTCTAGGGCGCAGATATCCGCCTAACAGTAGAATACAGAACAACAGGCAAAGCTATCCTCTACATGACTAACCAATCGTAACATAACCGAACGTTATCTAACTCAAGCTAACGTGCCGGGACCACTATTACTGGCCTCTGCAGGGCCAAGCAGAATATTTTATTGGCGAGCAGGGCGGTTTACTGGAGAGCAGAACGTAGAAATTCATATAATTGCAGTGTACATTAGAAAAGTCAAAGCTACACAAACCCAACTGAGACCAACGGGACATAACTGAACATAGCATAACTCGAACTGGCGTGCCGAGGCCACTGTTGCTGCCCTCCCCAGAGACCAGCAGGACATGTTAGAGCACAGGAGATCACAGAAGTCCGCCAAATAGCACGGAAAAGCGCAAAAGTTAAAGCTATCCTAACCAAACTTTGCCTATACCAACCTGACCGAAAGTAACGTGACACAACCTAACGTACCGAGAGCACTATTGCTGGCCTTCCCAGGGCCAAGCTGAACACGTTAGAGCACTGCAGGGCGAGAAAATCCACCTAATAGCAGACTATAGCGCTAAAGTCAGAACTATCTTCTCCTAACCTAGAGAATCGTAGCATGATTCAACCAAACGTGCCGCAACCGCTACTGCTGGCCTCCCCAGAGCCAAGCAGAAGATATTAGTGGACAATGGAAAGGAGAAATCGATAGAATCGCAGTGTACATCAGAAAAGTCAAAGCTACCCAAGACGAGTCCAAGCCAACGGAACATACCCAAACATGGCCTAACTCACACTAACGTGCCGAGACCGCTATTGCTGCCCTCCCCAGAGTAAAGCAGCACGTACTAAAGCACAGTGGAGGGCAGATATCCACCGAGCAGCAGTGTACCGGTATTAGTGGACGGTAGAACGCAGAAAAACGTATAATTGCAGTGTATATCAGAGAAATAAAAGCTACCCAAGCCTAACCCCAACCAACGGAACACAGCCAAACATAGCCTAACACAGCCTTTCTTGCCGCGACTGCCGTTGTTGCCATCCCCAGAGCCAAGCTTAACACCATAGCGGAGAGTAGAAAACCTAACGTGCCGCAACCACTATTGCTGACCTCCACAGAGCCGTGCAGAACACACTAGTGGGGAGTAGAATGCAGAAATCCGTAAAATCGCAGCCTATATCGGAAAAGTCAAAGCTACCCAAATCTAACCCAAACCAACAGAATTAGCCAGACATAGTCAAACTCAACCTAACGTGCCGAGACCGCTATTGTTGCCCTCCCCAGATCGAAGCAGGTCACACTAGAGCACAGCCGGGCGTAGAAATCCACCAAAAAGCAGTGTAAAGCTCAAAAGATGAATACACCCTGTCCAAACCTAGCTTGATCCAGCCTAGCCGTACGTAACTTGAAGCATCATAACAGGCCGAGACCAATATTGCTGGCCTTGCCAGAGCAAGGCTGTAAACATTAGAGCACTGTAGGGCGCAGAAATCCACCTATTAGAAGACTATAGCACTAAAGTCCTAGCTATCCACTCGTAACCTAAAGAATCGTGACATGTCCAAATGCATCCTAGCTTACACTAACGTGTCCGACCACTATTACTGGCCTTCCCAGAGCAAAGCATGGCAAGCTAGAACGCAGTGGAGCGCAGAAATCCACCGGACAGCAGTGTACTGCACATGGTTTGAAGCTATCCTGACCAATCATAGCCTAACCCAAATTAACCGAATGTAACCTGACTATACATAACGTGCCAAGACCACTATTGCTGGCATTCCCAGAGGCAAGCTGAAAATGTTAAGTCACAGTAGGGAGAAGAAATACTCCTAATAGCAGTCTATTGCACTAAAGTCAAATATATCCTCTCGTAACGTAACCAAACGTAACCTAACCTAATGTAACCTAACTCAACCTAACGTGGCGCGACCATCGCGACCACTGTTGCTCGCCTGATCAGAGTCAAGCGGGACAAACTTGTGAAAAGTGGAACGCTGAAATCCATACAATCGCAGTGTGTATCAGAAGAGTCAAAGCTACGCAAGCCTAACCCAAACCAGCGGAACATAGCCGAATATAGCTTGACACAACCTAGCGTGCGGAGACCGATATTTCTGCCCACCCCAGAGCCAAGCAGGACATACTATAGCATAGTAGAGCGCAGAAGTCCACCGAAGAGCAGTGTACAGCAAAGAAGTTAAATCTATCCCCTACAAACTTAGCCCGATCCAACCTAACCGAACGGAACATGACCAAACGTGACCTACCGACAGCACTAATGCTGGCCTTCCCGGAGTCAAGCTGAAAGGACTAGAGCAATGCAGGGCGCAGAAATCCACCTAATAGCAGACTATAGCACTAAAGTCAAAGCTACCCTCCACTAACTAAGCCAAACTTAACATAACCAAACGTAACTTATCTCAACCGAACGTGACGCGACCAGAATTACTAGCCTCCCCAGAGCCAAGCAGATCAAATTAGTTGACAGCAGGACGCAGAAATCCATAGAATTGCAGTGTATATTAGAAAAGTCAAAGCTGCCCAAACCTCACTCATACCAACAGAGCATTGCCGAGTATAGCATAACTCTACCTTACGCGCCGAGACCACTGTTGCTGCCCTCCCCAGAGCCAAGCAGGGCATACTAGAGCACAGTAGTACGCAGAGGTCCACTGTATGGCCGCGTACAGCACAAAAGTTAACGCTATACTGGCAAAATTTGCCTGACCCCACCTAACCAAACATAACCTGACACAATGTAGCGTGCAGAGGCCACTATTCCGGGCCTTCCCAGAGCCCAGCTGAATGCATTAGAGCTCTCTATGCCGCAGTGATCCACCTAATAGCAGCCACAGCACTAAAGTCGAAGCTATCCTCTCGTAACCTAGCCAATCGTAACATAACCAATCGCAGCCTGACTCAGCCTAACGTGCCGCGACCACAATTGCTGGCCTCCCCAGAGTCAAGCAGAACGTATTGGTGTAGAGCAGGACACAGGAATAGCTAGAATCGCGGGGTATGTCAGAAAAGTCAAAGTTACCTGACCCTAAGCCAAACCAGCAGAACATAACCAAACATAGCCTAGCACGAACTGACGTACCGAGACCGCTATTGCTGACATCCCCAGAGCCAAGCAGGTCGTACTAGAGGACAGTGAAGCGCAGTAACCCACCGAGTAACTGTGTATGGTACAAAAGTTGAAGCTACCCTTATCAAACGTAGCCTAACCCAACCTGGCCGAACGTATCATGACTCATCTTAACGTGCGGAGACCACTCTTTCTGGCCTTGCCAGAGCCAGGCTGATAATATTAGAGCTCTGTAGGGCGCAGAAATCCACCTAATAGCAGTATATAGCACTAAAGTCATAGCTACCCTCTACTAACCTAACCGAACGTAAGGTAGCCGAACGTAACATAACTCAACCTAACCTGCCCCGACCACTATTGCTGGCCTCCACAGAATCGAGCAGAACTTACTAGAGGACAGCAGGGCGCAGAAGTCCATAGAACCGCAGTGTACAACACAAAAATCATATCTATCCAGGCCTATTCCAAGCTAACATAAGCTAACTAAACGTGCCCTAACTCAAAGTAACGTGCCGCGGTCGCTATTATTCGCCGCGCCAGAGTCGAGCAGAGTATAGTACTGCAATCTATAGCCCAGAAATCCACCGAATGGCGGTGTATAGCTCAAAAGTCGAGGATGCACTGACCTAACCTGGCGTAACCCAACCTAACCAAACGTAGCATATCCCAATATAAGTAGGCGCGAACGCTAATGATGACCTTTGTAGCTCCAAGCAGAAGATATTAACACGCAGTAAATCGCGGAAATCCGTGAACAGCAGTGTATGGCACAAAAGCCTATACTATACTATCCGTACCACAACAAATGTTACATGACCGAACGTAGCATATCTCAACCCAACGTTCCGTGACTCCTATTCCTGGCATTCCCAGGGCTAAGCATAACATAGTAAAGCACATTACAGTGCAGAAACACACCGAAGTGCAGTGTGCAGCACGAAAGTCCAAGTCAACCTGACCGAGATTAAACTAACGTAATACAACGAAACGTAACCTAACACTACCTAACATGACGAGGCCACCAATGCTGTACTCCACAAAGGAAAGCAGATGGTACCAAAACACAGTAGTGCGCTGAAACCCTCCGCACTGCAGTGAATAGCACGAAGGTCAAAGCAGCCACTCCTAAACAAACCAAACGAAATACGTCCAAACGTAACCAAGCTCAACCTATCATGACGTGAACAAATTGGCCGGTCTCCACTGAAGAAAGCAGAATGCACTAGAGCACAGTAGAGTGCAGAAATCGCTCGCTCCTCAGTGAATAGCACAAATCCCGTACATATCCTAACCAAACCTGACATAGCTTTACCTGACCTAACGCAGCGTAGGGAAACATGACGAACCGCGACCACTGCTCCTGGCCTCCCCGGAGCAAATCAGAATGCAGCAGAGCACAGTAGATCACAGAAATCGACAGAAAAGCAGCGTAAAACGCAGATGACTATGTAGCCTATCCTAACATATCCGAACGTGATATTTCCGAAAGTAATATAACTCAACCTAACTTGACGAGACCACCGTTGTTGGCCTCCACAGAGACAAGAAGAATGCTCCAAAGCACAGAATAGCGCATAAATCCACCGCATTGCAGTGAATAGCACCAAAGCCGTGGGTACTCTTGCACAGCCTGACCAAACCAAACCACACCGAACGTAGCATAACTCAAATTGGCGTGCAGCGAACACCGCTCCTTGCCTCCCGATAGCCAAGCAGAATGTAGTAGAGCACAGTAGGCACAGGAATACAACGAATAACACTGTATAGCACGAAAGACAAAGCTACCCCAACAAAAATTAACCAAACCCAACCCAACCGACCATAATCTAACACAGAATGACGTGCCATGGCCACCATTGCACGCTTCCCTAGAGTCGGACCGAGTGGAGTAGAGCAATGTTTAGCGCAGAAATCCACCGAATAGCAGTGTTTAACGCGAAAGTCACAGTTACCGTCACCAAACTTAACCTAACCTAAACTAACCAAACGTAACCTAACTCGTCCTAACGTGCCTTGACCGATATTGCTGGACTCCCCAGAGCCACGCATAAAGTACCAGAGCGCAGCACAGCGCAGAAATCCAACGCATTGCACTGTACAGCACAAAAATCAAACATACCCTCACAGAATTTGTCCCCACATAACCCATCCAAACATTATGTAACTCAACATAACGGGACGAGACCAATATTGCTGACACCGCAGAGCCAAGCAGAGTGTATTAGAGGGCATTAGAGCGCAGATATCCAACGAACAGCGGAGAACAGCGCTGAAGTCAAAGTAGCCTATACTTATCTAGCCAAGCGTGACATATCCAAACACAGTCTAATTCAACCTAACACTACGAGACCACTATCGCTGGCCTCGAGAGAGACAAGCAGAATGTACTGCAGCGCATTGGAGCGCAGAAATCCCCCGCATTGCAGTGAATGGCGCAAAGGCCTTAGATACCGTAACATAACCTGACATAGTCTAACCTAACCAAACACAGCAAAACCCAACGTGACTTGTCGCGACCACGGCTCCTGGCCTCCCCAGAGCAAAGCAGAATGTAGTAGAGCACCTAAGATAGCAGGAATCCGCCAAAAAGCAGCGTAAATCGCAAAAGTCACGGTAGACAATCGTAACCTAGCCAAACGTGATATACTCAATCGTTGCCCAGCACAACATAACATGACGAGACCACTATTGCTGGCCTTCGCAGAGCGAATCCGAATGTACTAGAGCACAGTAGGGCGCAGAAATCGCTCGCATTGCAGTGAATAGCTCAGAACGCGTAGATATCCTAACCTAATCTGACACGGTTCAACCTAACCGAACGCAGCATAACGCAACATGACATGGTGCGACCACTGCTCCTGGCCACCCCAGAGCAAAGGAGAGTGTAGCAGAGCGCAGTAGGTGACAGGAGGCCACCGTATGTCAGTTTAAAGCGCGGCAGTCAATGTAGCATATCCCAAAAGAGCCAAACGTGATATGTCCGAACGTAACATAGCTCAAGCTAACTCGTCGAGCCCACCGTTGCTCACATCCACAGAGATAAGGAGAATGATCCAAAGCACAGTGTAGCGCCAAAATCCACGTCATTGTAGTGAAAAGCACAAGAGCCGTGTATAACCTTGCATAGCATGACCAAATCTAACCTAACAACACGTAGCATAACTCCACCTAACATGCAGCGACCGCTGCTCCGTGCCTCCCCATAGCCGAGCAGAGTGTAATACAGCATAATAGACAACAGAAATACACCGAATAACACTGTATAACACGAAAGTCAAAGCTATCATTACCAAAATTAACCAAACCTAACATAACCCAGACTAACGTGCTACGGCCACCATTGCTCCCCTCCCCAGTGCAAAGCAGAGCATACTAGGTCACACTGAAACACAGAAATCCACCGAAAGGCAGTGCATAGCACAAAAGTTATAGCTATCCTATCCTAATGTATCCAACCTTCACATTGCAGAACGTAACATAACTCAACCTAACGTACCTCGACCGCTATTCCTGGTCTCCACAGAACCGCAAAGATATTACTAGGGCACAGTAGAGCGCAGAAATGCACCGCATTGTTGTGAATAGAACAAAGGCCGTAGATATCATAGCATAGACTGACCTCACCTAACCTACACAATCGTAGCGTATCTCAGGAAAACCTGCAGTGACCACTGCCCCTGGCCACACCAGAGCCAAGCAGAATGTAGTGTAACACAGTAAGTAACAGAAGTTCGCCGAGCTACAGTGCATAGTACGAAAGTCAAAACTACCATCACCAAACTTAACCTAGCCTGACATAGCCAAACGTAACTTAACTCAACCTGACGTGCCGCGACCACGATTGCTGGCATCCGCAGATCCAAGCAGAACATATTAGTGGATAGCAGAACGCAGCAATCCATAGAATCGCAGTGCATATCGGAGGAGTCTAAGCTACACATGCCTAAGCCAAGCCACCACTACCTAACCGAACATGGCCTAACGCAACATAACGTGCCGTCAACACAATTGCTGGACTCCCCAAGAACAAGTAAAACATAGTAGAGCACAGTAGAGCGTAAAAGTCCACCGAATACCAGTGTGTGCTACGAAGTCGTATCTATCTAAGCCTAACAAAAGCTAAGATAGCGTTGCCAAACCTAGCCTAACTCAACACAACGTACCGAGACCACTACGTCTGCGCTCCCCAGAGTCGAGCAGAGGACAGTAACGCAACGTAAGGCGCAGTAATAGACCGAATAGCAGTGTATAGCACAAAAGTCTAAGCTGTCCTCTCCTAACCTTTCCAAATGCAATCTAACCAAACGCAACCTAACATAACATATCGTGCCGAGGCAAATATTGCTGGCATCCACGGAGCCAAACAGAATATGCTAGAGCATATTAGAGCGCAGAAGGCAACCAAGTAGCAGTGTATTGGACAGAAGTCTTAGATACCCTAACCTAACCTGCCCTAGCCTAGCATAACCGAACGCAGCCTATCGAAGCATAACGTGCCGCGAACACTATTGCTGACTACTCGGGAGTCGAGGAGAGTGTAGTAGCGCAACGTAGAGCGCAAAAATCCACCGAATATCGGTGTACAGCACAAACGTCAAAGCCATCCTAACCAAACTTAACCTACCCCAACCAAACCATGCGTAACCTAACACAACCAAATGTGCCGCGACCACTATTGCTGTCCTCCCCATAGCGAAGCAGAACGCACCAAAGCGTAGTCGAGCGCGGAACACAACCGTATAGCAGTGTATAGCACAAAAGCCAAAGCTTCCCTCTCCAAGCCTGACCAAACATGACATAAACACTCGTAACATAACTCAACCTAACATGCCGCGACCACTACTCCTCTCGTCCCCGAAGACAAGCAGAGAGAGATAGTGCACAATATGGCACAGGAGTCCATAGAATTGCAGTGCGCAGCACAAAAGTCATAGCTATCCCAGCTTAACGCAGCAAAACCTAACAAAGCCAAACGTAACCAAACTCTAACTGACATGCCGCGTCCACCATTGCTGGCCACCCCAGGGCCAGGCGGAACATATTAGAGGTGAGCAGGTCGCAGAAATCCATTGAATCGCAGTGTGTGGCTGAAAAATGAAAGCTATCCAAGCATTACCCTTGCCAATGAAAACTGACCAAACATAACATAACTTAACCTAACACGCCGCGGCCACAGTTACTGGCCTCCCCAGAGCAACGGAGGACATATTAGTGCACAGTAGGCCAGAGAGATCCACCTAATAGCGGAGAAGGGCACAAAAGTCTAAGTCCTTCTGTCCTAACATAACCAAAATCGTCGCATGCGAACGTAGCCTAAATAAACATAACGCGCCGAGACTACTATTGCTGGCCTCACCAGAGCCAAGGGGAATATGCTGCAGGACAGCAGAGCCCGGAAATCCTACGCATTGCATTGTACAGCACAAAAGTCATACATATCCTGACATAACCTGTCCTTACCTAACTTATCCAAACGTAGAGCAACTCAATATAACGCGACGATATCACTATTACTGGCCACCCTAGCTCCAAGCAGAGCATATCAGAGCACACTAGAGCGCAGAAATCCGCAGAAAAGCAGTGCATAGCACGAAAGTCAAACTAGCCTATCCTAACAGAGCCTAACGTAACGTACTCAATCGCAACATAGTTCAACCTGACATGACGAGACCACATTTGCTTGCCTCTACAGAGACAAGCAGAAAGTGCTATAGGACAGCAGAGCGCAGATATCCACGGCATTGCAGTATATAGCACAAAATTCAGGCGTATCCTGACCTAACCTGCCCTATCCTATCCTATACAAACGTAGTGTGTCCGAACGTAACGTGACGTGTCTTACGTTGCTGGCATTCCCAATGCCAAGCAGAACGTGTCAGAGCTGAGTATAGGGCAGGAATCCACCGAAAAGCAGTGTATAGTGCAAAAGTCAGGGCTATCGTATCCTAATCTATCCAAGCGTAACATAAACATACGAAACCTACCTGGACCTAACGCGCCGAGACCACTATTGCTGGCCTCCCCAGGGGCAAACGGAATATACTCGAGCACAGTAGAAAGCAGAAGTCCACAGAATGGCAGTATATAGCTCAAAAGTGGATGATACCATAATCTGACTTCTCCTAACTTAACCAAACCAAACGTAGTGTAACTCAAAGTAGCGTGACGAGAACGAAACTTCTGGGCTCCCCGGAGCCAAGCAGAACATGTTAGAGTTCAGTAGAAAGCCGAAATCCACCGAACAGCAGTGTATTGCACAAAAGACAAGGCCATCGTGTCCTAACCTAACCAAACGTAACATATCCGAACGTAACTTATCTCATACCACCGTGCCTAGGACACTACTGCTGGCCACCCCAGAGCCAAGCAGAATATGCCAGATCACAGTAGAGCGCAGAAATCCAATGCATTGCAGTGTACATCACAAAAGCCAAAGCTATACTAACCAAACATGACCTAACCTAACCTAACCAGACGCAGTCTAGCACAGCATGAGGTGACGCGACCGTTATTTATGGCCACCGTGGAGCCAAGCAGAGCGTATTAGAATGCATTAGAGCGCAGAAATCCAACGAACAGGATTGTATAGCACATAAGTCGAGGTAGCCTATCCTAACCTAGACAAGCGCAACCTAACTCAACCTAACATGACGAAACCTCTATTGCTGGCCCCGACAGAGACAAGCAGAATGTATTAGAGCACAGCAGTGCGCAGAGACACAACGCATGGCAGTGAATAGCATAAAGGTAGAAGGTATCCTCAGCAAACCTGGCCTAAGCTAACCTTACCAAGCGCAGCATAGCTAAACGCAACGTGCCGCGACACATGCTCCTGGCCTCACCAGAGCCAAGCAGAAAGTAGTAGAGCATAGTCGATGACAGAAATCCTCCGATTAACAGTGAATAGCACAAAAGTCAAAGTAGCCGATTCTAACCTAGCCAAACGCAACACGCACGAACGTAGCCTAACTCAACTTAACACGACGAGACAACCACTGCTGGCCTCAACAGAGGCAAGCAGAATGTACTGCAGCACGTAGAGCGCAGAAACAAGCCGCATTGCGGTGAACAGCACAAGAGTCGTAGACATCCTAACCTACCCTCACCTAACCTAGCCTAACCCAACGTACCATATCTCAACATAGCGTGCCGCGACCACTGCTCCTGACCTCCTCAGAGCGAAGCAGACTGTAGTAGGACACAGCAGATCCCAGAAGCCCGCCAAATAGCGGTGTAAAGCACAAATGTCAAAGTAGCCTATCCTAACCTAGCCAAACGTAACATACCCAAACGGAACCTAACTCAACTTAACATGGCGAGACATCCATTGCTGATCTTCACAAAGACAATCAGAGTATACTAGATCATTGTAGTGCGCGGAAATCCACCACATTGCAGTGAATACCCCAGAAGTCGAAGATAATCTAACATAACATAACCTTGCCTAGTCAAACCAAAGGTAGCGTGACTCAAGGTAGCGTGACGCGACCACTATTGCTGACCTCCACAGGACCAAGCAGAGTATCGTAGAGCACGGTACAACGCAGGAGTACTCCGAATATCAGTGTGCAGCACAAAAGTCAGAGATAACGAGAACGAACTTGACATAGCCTAACCAAACCGAACGTAACATAACACAACCTAACGTGCCGAGACCGCTATTGCTGGACTCGCCGCAGTGAAGCAGAAAATATTGGAGCACAGTACAGCCCAGATGTCGGCGAGTAGCTGTGAATAGCACAAAAGCCTAAACTGTCCTATCCTAACCTCACCGAACGTAAGATAGCCAAACGTATCCTAACTCTACCTAACCAGCCGAGGCCACAATTGCTGGCCACCCCACAGAGAAGCAGAATGTACTAGAGCACAGTAGGGAACGGAAAGCCTCCGCATTGCAGTCAACAGCACAAAACCCGGGGACATCCTAACCTCACCTCACCTAACCTAACATAACCAAACGTAACATAGCTCAACCTAACGTGCCGAGGCCACTATTGCTGACCTCCACAGAGCCAAGCAGAATATATTAGGACGCAGTAGAGCGCAGAATTCCGCGGAGAGCCGTGTATAGCACAAAAGCATATACTATACTATCCTAGCCTCACCAAACGTAACATGACCGAACGAAGCATAGCCCAACCTGACGTGCTGCGGCCACAATTGGTGGCCACCCAATGGCCAAGAAGAATATAGTAGCGCGCCGTCGAGCACAGGAATCAACCGAGCAACAGTGAATAGCACGAATGTCAAAATATTCATACCGTACCTCACCCGACCTAAGCAAACCATACGTAACATAACTCAAACTAATGGACCGAGGCTAATATTGCTGGCACTCCCGGGGCTAGGCTTAATATAGTAGGGCATAGCACAGCGCAGAGACACTCAGAATAACAGTGCATAGCACAGATGTCCATGAAATACTATCCAAGCCAAACTAACATAACAAACCGAAACGTAACCTAACTCAAACTGATGTGCCGGGTGTGCTATTACTGGTTGTCACAGAGACAAACAGTATATATCAGGGCACAGTACATCTCAGAAATCCACCGAATAGCAGCGTATGGCACAAAAGTCCAAGCTATTCTATCCTAACCTCACGAGATGTGACATATCCAATCGTAGCATAACACAACCCATCGTGCCGAGACCACTATTGCTGGCCTCACCAGATCCAAGTAGAATATAATAGAACACAGCAGAGCGGAGAAATCCACCGTATTGCAGTGTATGGCACAAAGGTCAGACATGCCCTGATCCAACGTGATCTCACCTAACCTACACAAACCTAGTGTAACTAAGCATGACGTGACGAGGCCAATATATCTGGTCCCCCAGAGCCAAGGAGAGCTTACTAGGTCCCATTAGAGGGTAGAAATCCATCGAACAGCAGTGAATAGCACGAAAGCCTTGGCAGCATACCAGAACCTAGCCAAACGTGACACATCCAAACGTAGCCTAACTAAATCTAATATGACGAGACCAATATCGCTCGCCTCCACAGAGACAATAAGAACGTATCGGAACGCAGCATAGCGCAGAAACCCACCGCATTGCTGCGAATAGCACAAAAGCCTTAGGTATCCTACCATGACATACCCGAACCTAACCTAAAGAAACGTAGCATAGCTCAGCACAACGTGCAGCGACCACTGCCCCTGATCTCCCCATAGCCCAGCAGAATTTAGTAGAGCACAGTAGATCTCAGTGTTCGATCTGATAGGAGCGTAAAGCACAAAAACCATAGTGCATAATCTAACCAAGCCAACCGTAACATACCAAAACGTAACCTAACTCAATCTAACACGCCGGGATAACTATTGCTGATCTCCACAGGGAGAAGTGCGGTGTACCAGAGCACAGTAGACCGCCGAAGTAACCGTACAGCACGAAGGTCGAAGACACCCTAACCAAACAGAAACTAACATAGCATAATCAACGTAGCCAAACGGAACATAACGTGCCGCGACCATTGCTGTCATCCCCAGGGCCAGGCAGAATATAGTAGGGCACTCTCGAGTGCAAAAATCCTCAGAATATCAGTATATAGCAGAAAACTCATAGGTAACCTGACCGAGCTTGACATAACCTAACATAACCAACGTATCATAACTCAACCTAACGTGCAGATACCAATGACGCTGTCCTCGCTGTAGCCAAGCAGGAGATATTTGACGTAGTAGGGCGCGGTTATTCGCGGATGGCGGTGTATAGCACAAAAGTCTAAACCATCCTATCCTAATCTCAGCGAACGCAACATAACCAATCGTATCCCTGCCCAGATTAACATGAAGAGACCATTATTGCTGGCCCCACAGATGCAAGCGGAATGTACTAGTGCACATTAGTGCGCAGAAACCATCCGCATTGCGGTCAAGAGCACAAATGTCGATGATATCCTAACCTAACCTGACCTACCATAGCCTAACCAAACGTAACATGAC
>NW_016909803.1:85213-109360 GCF_001483705.2 Eufriesea mexicana
AGCGCAGCGCGGCGCAGAAGTCCACCGAACTGCGGTGTACAGCACAAAAGTCAAAGCCAACCAAACCTAATCTACCCAACCGTGACATAGCCAAACGTAACCTAACACAATCTGGCGTGGCACGACCACTATTGCTGGTCACCCCAGAGCCGAGCAGAACATACTAGAGGAAACCAGAGCACAGAAATCCATCTCGCCGCATTGTATAGCAGAGAAGTCAAAGGTAACTGAGCCTAACCCATGCTAACATAACCTAACCAAGAGAAGCCTACCTCAACATAACGTGCCGCGACCACTTTTGCTGGCCACCGCAGAGCTAAGCAGAATATAGTGCAGCACATCAGAGTGCAGAATTCCACCAATCAACAGTGTATCGCACGGTGGTCAAAGCCATCCTTAACGAACATAACGTAACATAACCCAGTCAAACGAAACCGAACTCAACCTACAGTGCCGAGACCAATTTTGCTGGCCTCCACAGAGACAAGGACAACATATTAGAGAAGTGGAGAACGTAAAAATCCACCGTATTGCAGTGCGACGCACGACAGTCAAAGCTATCCTAACAGAGATTAGCACGACCTAGGGTAACCAAACGTAACTTAACACAGCCAAACTTGTCGAGACCACCAGTGCTGCCCTCCGCATATCCAAGCAGGTGACGTTAGAGCACAGTACAGCATAGAAATCCACCGAACAGCAATGTATAGAGCAAAAGTAAAAGCTACCCCACCCTTACCAAACGAATCTTAAAGTAACCATACGTAACATAACTCAACCTAGCGTGACGAGGCCGCCGTTCCTTGTATCCCCAGAGCCAATCACAGTGTATTAGAGTAACGCAGAGCGCAGAAATCAGCCGAATAACCGTATATGGCATAGATGTCGCAGCAAACCTATCCTAAACTAACCAACCGTTACGTAATGAAACGTACCGTAACGCAACCCAACCTGCCGAGGCCACCGTTTTTGACCTCCCCATGGCCAAGCAGAGCATAGTAGAGGGCAATAGAGCTCAGACACCCACCGAATAACAGAGTATAGCACGAAAATGACAGCCACCCTTACAGAACCTGACATAACCAGATCTAACCAAGCGAAACATAACGCAACCCAACGCTCCGTGACCATTATTTGTGACCTCCCAGAGCCAAGCAGAAAGTATTAGGGAACAATAAAGCAAAGAAGTCCTCCGAATAGCAGTGTGTAGCACAAAAGTCAATGTTACCCTGGTCCAACCTAGCCAAACGTAACGTAACCAAACGAAGCATAACACAGTCTAACAAGACGAGACCACTAATGCTGGCCTTCCCAGACCCAGGCAGAATATATGAGGGCACAGTGGAACGCAGAAAACCATAGAATAGCCGTGCATAGCAGACTAGTCAGAGCAATCCGAACCTAACCCATCAAAACCTCACCTAACCAAGCGTAGCATAGCTTAACATAACGTGCCGCGAACATTATTGCTGGCCTCCCCAGATTCGAGCAGAGTACTGTAGAGAACAGTAGAGCGCAGAGTTTCCCCGTAAAACAGTGTACAACGCGAAAGACGAAGCTATCCGTGCACAACGCAAGCCAACAAACGTAGCATAACCCAACCAATGGTGCCGAGACCACTATTGCTGGCATCGTAACGTGCCTTGCCAAATATTACTGGAATCCCCAACGCCATGAAAGGCATATTAGGGGAGAGTAGAGAGTAGAGATCCACAGAATGGCAGTGTGTACAACGAAAGTCAGATATATGCTAACCTAATCCAAAAAAACCTAACCTAACCAAACGTAGCCTAACACAACCTAAGGCGCCACGTGCACACTTGCGGTCTTCCCCAGAGCCAAGTTGAACATATTTAAGCACAGTAAAGCGCAAAAATACGCCGTATCGCAGTGAAAAGCACAGGGGTCATAGCTAACCTGGCCATGCCTAACCGACCACAACACAACAGTACGTAACATAACTCAATATAATGTGCCTAGACCGCTATTTCTGACCTCCCAAGAGCAGAGCAGAATGCACTAGAGCACAGTAGAGCGCAGGAATCCACCGCGTCGCAGTGCAAAGCACGAAAGTCAGAGCTATCCTATCTTAACCTAACAAAGCGTAAGGTAACCAAACGTAACATAACTATTCCTAGCGCGCCGAGACCTCTACTGCTGACCTCCTCAAAGCCAAACAGAACATAGTTGAGGAGTGTAGAACGCAGAAGTCCATAGAATCGCAGAGTATTCCGGAAAATTCAAAGCCACTCTACCCTAATCAAAGACGTATAATCTAACCAAACGTAGCCTAACCCAACATAGCGAGCTGTGGCCACTGTTGCTGAACTCCTCAGGGCCAAGCGGAATATAGTAGAGCATAACAGATCGCAGAAGTGCACCGAACAACAGTGTATACCACGCGAGTCAAAGCTATTCAGACATAGCCCAAGCAAACATATCCTAACCAAGCGTAGCCTAACTCAAGCTAACGTGACGAGAACACTATTACTGGTATCCCCAGAGCCGAGAAGAGTGTAGTAGAACACTGCAGAGGACAGAATTCCACATAATAGCGGTATTTGACAGGAAAGACAAAGCTATCCTGATCTAACGCACCGTAAGCTGCCGTAACCGTACGGATACTAACGCACCCTAACGTGCTGCGGCAACTATTGATGGCCTCCAGAAAGTAGAGCAGAGTACAGTAGGACAATGTAGGGCGTAGGTATCCGCCGAAGGGCGGAGTATAGCGCAAAAGCTTTAGGTATCCTTTCCTAACATAACCAAGTGTGACATAACCCAGCGCAGCGTAACACAGCCTAACGTGCTGCGAGCACTACTCCTGGCATCTCCATAGGCAAGCAGAATATACTAGAGCACAGCAAAGCTCAGAAGCCCACGGAATTGCAGTGTATAAGACGAGTGTGAAAGCCATCATAACCAAACTTAGCCTAACCTAACCAAGCCATACATAACCGAACACAACCGGGTGTGCCACGACCACTATTGCAGACTTCCACAGAGACTATCAGAGGCTAGTAGAGCAATGCAGAGGGCAGATATCGTACGAATAGTAGTGTATAGCATAAAAGTCAAAGCTATCCTGACCAAACCTAACCCAACCTAGACATGGCAAACGCAACCTAAACCACACTGACCTGCCGAGGCCACTGTTTCTGCTATCCCAAGAGCCAAGCAGGTCATATTAGAGCATTGTAGAGCGCAGTAGCACACCGAATAGCGGTGTATAGCACAGAAGCCTAAGATACCCTATCCTGATCTAACCAAACGTAACATATCCAAACGCACGCTAACATAACCTAACATGCCGAGAACACGAATGCAGGCCTGCCCAGAGCCAAGCAGACTATGCTAGGGTACAGTGGAGCGCAGAAGTCCACCGAAAAGCTGTGTGAATCATAAGAGTCAAAGTTATACTCTCCCAATCTAACCAATCGTAACACAGCCTACCGTTATATAGCACAAGCTAACGTGCTGAGACAACTATTGCCGTTCACCCCATAGCCATGCAGAGCATACTACAGCACAGTGGAGCGCAGAAATCCACCGCATAACAGTTTATACCACGAAAGGCATGGCTATCCATACCTAAGCCAAGATAACGTAATATAACCGAGCGCAGCCTAACTAAATCTAACGTGCCGACACTGCTATTACTGTCCTCCCCAGAGTCGAACTGAGTATAGCAGAGCAATCCAGGGCTCAGGTGTACACCGAATAGCGGTGTGTGGCACAAAAGTCAAAGCTGCCCTGTCCTAACCTATCCAAGCGTAACACACACAAACGTAGCATAAATAAAAATAACGAGCCGAGACTTCTATTGCTGGCCTCCCCAGAGCCAAGCAGAGAACACTATGGCGCAGTGGAGCGCAGAAATCCACCGAAAAACGGTGTACAGCGCAAAAGTCAAAGCTATTCCTTCCAAACCTCACCAAACGTAACGTAACTCAACCTAACGTGCCGAGAGTATTACTCCTCGGGTCCACAGAGAGAAGCAACGTATGATAACGCACAGAAGAGCGCAGGAATCCACATAATACCAGCGTATGGCACAAAAGTCAAAGACATCCCAACCTTACCCAACGTAACATGAACTAGTCAAACGCAAACTAACAACTTTTGGCGTGCCGCGGCCTCTATTCCTGGACTCCCGAGAGTTGTGCAGAGTACAGCAGAGTAATATAGAGCGTAGAAGTCCATCGAATAGCGGTGTATAGCATAAAAAAGTCACAGCCAATATTTCCTAACATAGCCAATCGTAGCGATACAACACGTTGCCTAACAAAACATAACATGCCACGACGACAATTGCTGCCCCCCTCCCCTGATTTAGGCAGAGTGAATTTCAGAACATTAGATCGCAAGAAGCCACCAAATGGCAATGTACAGCTCAAAAATCAAAGATACCTTAACCTAACCTGAACTGACCAAACGTAAACAATCCCAACCTAAAGCGCCTAGCCAACTATTGCTGGACTCCCAACCGCCAAGCAGAGCATATGTGGGAAGGGTAGAGCGCAGAGCTCCATAGAATGGCATTGTATTTCACGAAAGTGAAGGACATGCTGACCAAACCGAAACAAGCCTAACATAGCCAAGCGTAACATGGCACAACCTAATACGCCGCGATCACTATTTCTGGAATTCCCAGAGCACGGCTGGGAGCTTTAGATCACAGTAGAGCGCAGAAATCCACCGAATGGCAGTGCGCAGGACTAAAGTCAAAGCCATCCTGGCGTAACGTAACCAAACCTTAAATAGCCAAACCTAAGCTAACATAGCCTAACGTGCCGTGGCAACTATGCCCGGCCTCCAGAGAGTCGAGCATAGCACAGTGGATCAATGTAGAGCGCAGGAATACGCCGAAGAGCAGATTACGCTACAAAAGTTTATGCTGACCTCTTCTAACATAACCAAACAACATAATCAGTTATGTTACCATAACCTAACATAGACAGTAACAAAACCGAACGCAATATAAATGAGACAAACCTGCTGAGACCACTACTTCGGGCCTCCCCAGAGCCAAGCAGAACATATTAGGGCCCAGTAGAGCGCAGAGATCTACTGTATAAGAGTGAAAGGCACAAAATGCAAAGCCATTCAATCCTAACCCAAACAAATGTAACCTAACCAAACGAAGCCTAACTCAACCTAACATTCCGAAACCACTATGACTGTCCTCCCCAGTGTCGAGCAGAGAACAGTAGAGCACTGCAGATCGTAGAAACTCACCGAATTACAGTGTACAGCGCAAAAGCCAACCTTTCCTATTCTAACCTAACCAAACGAAATACAACCAAACGTAATCTAACTCAACCTGACGTGCCTACACCGCTATTGCTGACCTCCCTAGAGGCAAGCAGAGTACACCAGAGCACAGTAGATCGCAGAAATTCACCGCATTAAACTGTAAAGCAGAAAAGTATGAGATATCCTAACTTAACCTGTCCTAACCTAACCCAACCAAACGCAACCAAGCACAACCTATCGTGCCTAGCTTACTATTGCTGGTCTGCCCATCTCCGAACAGGGCATATTAGGTTAGAGTAGAGATCACAGCTCCATATAGTGGCAGTGCATAGCACGAAAGTCAAAGATATCCTAACCTAACATAAGCAAACCTAACCTGAACAAACTTAACCTAACATGACCTAACGCACCACCGTCACTATTTCTGGAATCCCTAGAGGAAAGCAGGGAATAATGTATCACAGTATAGCGCAGAAGTCCACCGTATGGCGATGTGCAGCACAAAAGTCATAGCTACCATAGCCTAACATTGTAAAGCATAATACAACCAAGCGTAGCTTAACACAAACTAACGCACCTACACCAACATTGCTAACCTTCCCAGAGCAAAGCAGAATATACTAGAGGACAGGAGAGCACAGAAGACCTTCGCAAAGTAGTGGAAAGCACAAAAGTCAAGGATATCCTAACCAAATCTATCTTAAACAAGCCAAGTCAAGCGTAACACAGCTCAACCTAACGTGGCGAGAACACTATTGCTCGCCTCCGCACAGCCAACCAGAATATACCAGAGCACAGTAGACTACAGGAATCCACCGTATAGGGGTGTATTGCACAAAAGTCGAAGACGTCCTCACCTAACATGTCGTACCCTATCCTAGCCAAACGAAGCCTAATTCAACCTAACGTGTCGAGAACACCATTGCTAGCATCCACAGCGCCAAGTGGGACATATTAGAGCACAGTAAAGCGCAGAAATCCAACGAATAGCAGTGTATAGCACAAGATCAAGAGCAATCCTGCCCTAACCTAACCAACGTATCGTAAGCAGACGTAACTAAACTAAACCTGACGCGCCGCGACCTCTATTGCTGGCCTCCCGAGATCAAATCAGAGCATATTAGGGCAGACCGGAGCGCACAAGTCCACCGAATAGCAGTGTATGGCACAGAAGTCGAAACTTTCCTAACCAAACATAACCATACCTGAAATAACCAAACGTAACGTGAATCAAGCTAGCGTGCCATGAGCACTATTCCCGGCGTTCACACAGACAAGCTGTGCGTGATAGCGCACAGAAAAGCGCAGAAGTCCATATAATAGCAGGGAAAAGCACAAAAGTCAAAGATATCCTGACCTAACCTGACATAACATAACCTAGCCAAGCGAAGCGTAACACAAACTAACGTGCCGAGACCACCATTTCTGACATGCACAGCGCTATGCAGAGAATGCGAGATCATAGTGGGGTGCAGAAATCCAACTGAGAGCAGCTAATCCAGCGAAAGACAGAACAACATGTACCTAACCCGAACTAGTGTAGCCAAACCAAACGTAGCCTAACTCAAACTAACGTGCCGAGACCACTATTACTGTCCTCCAGCGGTTGGAGCAGAGTATAGTCGGGTAATGTATAGTGTAGAGATCCACTGAATAGCGGTGTACAGCACAAAAGTGACAGCAATCCTGTCATAACCTAGCCAATCGTAACATTAGCAAACGTAGCCTAAGAAAACCTATCATGCCACGACCACCATTGCTGGCCACCGCAGTTTCGAGCAGAGTATTGTAGAGCAACGTAGTGCGTAGGCACCAATCGTCTAGTAGTGTAAAGCGCAAATGTCAAAGCTATCCTATCCTAACCTATCCATACGCAGTATAACCAACCGCAACGTAACACAACCTTACGTGCCGAGACCACTATCGATGGCATGCACAAAGCCAAGCGGAAAATTCTACAGCACAGCAGAGCGCAGGGGGGCACCAAGTAGCAGTGTGGAGCTCAAAAGTCAGAGTTTTCTTAACCAAACCTCGTCTAACCTAACTTAACCGAAAGAAGAATAAATAAACCTGACATGCTGCGACCACTATTGCTGGACTCTGCTCAGCCAAGAAGAGTGAAATACAGCACAGTAGGGCGTAGGAATCCACCGAAAGGCAGTGTATAACGCGAAAGTCAAATATATCCAAACCTAACCCAATCTAACTTAACGCAACCAGACGTAGCGTAACTAAATCTAACGGGCCGAGACCAATATTACTGTCCTCCCCAGAGTCGAGCAGAGCATTGTAGAGCAACGTAGGGCGTGGAAACTCAACGAGTAGCCGTGCATAGAGCAGAAATCATTCTGCGCTCCACTTTACTCTAATATTTTCAGCTTGGCTATGGGAAGGACAGCAACAGTGCTCTCCGCACGTTAGGTTGGGATGGGCTATGTTTGTTTATGTTCTGTTGGTTTGGATTATGTTTGTGTAGTTTTCATTCTTCCGATATACTCCGCGATACTATGGATTTCTGCGTTCTGCTCCCCACTAATATGTTCTGCCTGCCTCTGGGGATGACAGAAAAAGCGGCCTCGGCAGGTCAGGTTGAGTTAGATTGCGTTCCTTTGTGTTAAGATTAGCCAGGTTTGGAGAAGGTAACTTTGAACTTAGTGGTATAGTCTGCTATTAGATGGGCCTCTGCGCACCACAACGCTCCAATATCTTCTGCTTGACTCCGAGAAGGCCAGCAATGGCGGCCTCGGCACGTTACGTTGGATCAGGGTACGTTCGGTTAGGCAGGGATGGGCTAAGTTTGGATATGATAGCTATACCTCTGACGCTTTACACTGCATTTCGTTGGATTTCTGCGCTCCACTGCGCTTTAGTATGTCCTGCTTGCTTCTGGGGTGCGTAGCAATAGCGGTCTCGGCAGGATAGGTTGAGTTAGGCTATGTTCAGTTATGTTCGGTTTGTTTGGGTTAGGCTTGGGTAATTTTGACTCTTTCTGATAAACACTGATGTTCTGTGGGCCTCTGCGTTCTACTCTCCACTAATCTGTTCTGCTTGGCACTGGGGAGGCCAGCAACAGTGGTCGCGGTACGTTAGGTGGAGTTAGATATCGTTTGGGTATGTTACGATTGGTTAGGCTAGGAGAGAGAAGCTTTGACTTTAGCGCCATTCTATGCTATTAGGTGGACTTCTGCGCCCTACAGTGCACTAATATTTTCATGTTGACACCGTGAAGGACAGCAATAGTGGACCCTGCACGTTACGGTTTGTCGGGCTACGTCCGGTTAGGTTGGGTCATGTTTCGTATGGCTAGGATAGTTCTAACTTATGTACTGTGCACTGCTATTCTGAGGACTTTTGCGCCCTGCTGTGCTCTAGCATGTCCTGCTTGGCTCTAGGGGTTATGGGGACAATTGCGGTTTCGGCACGCTACGTTGTGTTAGACTATGATCGGGTATGTTCTCTCCGTTCGGGTTAGGCACACGTAGCTTCAACTTTCCTGACATGTACTGCGATTCTAAGGATTTCTCTGTTCTACTCTGCACTAATGCGTTCTGCTTTGCTCTAGGGAGGCCAGCAATAGTAGTCGCAGCACGATAGGTTGGGATACGTTACGTTCTGTTACGATGCGATTTTTAGGTTAGGAGATGGTAGCTCCGACTTTAGCGCTATATTATGGAACGGGGTGGATTTCTGCGCCCTACTGCGCTCTAATATTTTCTGCGTGGCTCTGGGAAGGCCAGCGATAGTGGTCCATGCACGCTAGGTTGTGCTATGTCACGTTCCTTTATCTTACGACTGGTTACGTTAGGAGAGGATAGCGTAGACTTTATCTCCATATTCTGCCATTAGGTGGACTTCTGCGCCCAACAGAGCACTAATGCTTTCAGCTTGGCACTGGGAGGGCCAGCGAGGGCGGCCTCGGTACCTTATGATCCGTCAGGATACGTTTGGTTATGTTCGATTAGGCTACGTTTCTTAAGAGTTGGTTTAACTTGTGCGCTGTATACTGCTTTTCGGTGTATTTCTGCGCTCTACTGTGCTATAGCATGTCCTGCTGGTCTCTCGGGGGGATAGCAATGGAGGTCGCGGCACGTTAGGTTGAGCTATGTTAGGTTCGGTCATGTTACTATTGGTTAGGCTAGGAGAGGGTTGCTTTGACTTTAGTGCTATAGTATGCTACTAGGCGGATGTCTGCGCCCTACTGTGCTCTAATATTATCAGCTTGGCTCCTGGAATGCCAGCAATAGTGTTCTCGGCACGTTATGTTGAGCCAGATTACGTTCGGTTCTGCTGGCTTGGGCTAAGTTTGGGCAGGATAGCTTTAGCTTTTGTGCTGTACACTGCTATTCGCAGGATATCTGCGTCCTAGTATGCTCTAGTATGCCCTGCCGGGCTCTGCGGAGGGCAGTTGTAGTGGTCTCGGCACGTTAGGTTGAGTTCAGTTGCCTTAGGTTATGTTACGATTGGTGAGGTTAGGGGAGAATAGTATTGTCTTTAAAGCTATGGTTTGCTATAAGGTGAATCTCTGCGACCTGCAGTGCTCTAATATGTTCAGGTTGGCTTTGGGAGCAACAGCAGTGTTGGTCACGGCACGTTGTGTTTAGAAATGTTAAGTTCGTTTAGGTTGGGATATGGTAAGTTTGGCTAGGGTAGCATCAACTTTTGTGCTGTATACTCCTATTCGGTGGATCTCTGCGCTCTTCTTTGCTCTTGTATGTTCTGCTTGGCCCTGTGAATGCCAGGAATGGTGGTTTCGGCACGTCAAATTGTGTCAGGGTATGTTTGGCTATGCTCTGTTGGTATTGGTAAGGCTCGGGTAGCTTTGTCATTTCCAATATACACTGCGATTCTATGGATTTCTGCGGTCTACTATCCACTAGTGTGTCCTGCTAGGCTCTGGGGAAGCCAGCAATTGTAGTCGCGGCACGTTAGCTCGAGCTAGGTTACGTTGCTTCATGTTACGATTTGCTAGGTTAGGAGATGAGAGCTATGACTTTAGCACTATTGTCTGATGCAGGGTGGACTTCTGCGTCCCACAGTGATCTAATTTTTTCAGCTTTGCTCCGGCGAGGACAGCGACAGTGGTGTCGGCACTTTGTGGTGAGACAGGCTACGTTGGGATAGGTTGGGTTGGGCTACGTTTGGTAAGAGTAGCTTTAACTTATGTGCTGTACACTTCCATTCGTCGGACTTCTGCGCTTTACTGTGCTCTAGTATGTCTGGCTAGGCTCTGGGGTGGCCAGTAATAGTGGTCGCGGCACGTTCCGTTAAGTCATGATACGTTTGGTTAAGTTACGCTTCTTTAGGTTAGGAGGAAATGGTATTGACTTTAGTGCTATAGTCTGCTGTTAGGTGGACTTATGCTCCCTAAAGTGACCTAATACTTTCAGCTTGGCGCTGCGAAGGCCAGCAATAGTGGTCTCGGCACGTTTTGTTGAGTCAGGTTACGTTTGGCTGGGCTGGGTTAGGCAATGTTTGGTCGGGATAGCTTCATCTCTTACGCTGTACGCAGCTGTTTGGAACACTTCTGCGCTATACTGTGCTCTAGCACGTTCAGCTTGGCTCTGGAGGGGGAAAAAACATCGTTATCGGCACGTTAGATTGAGCTGTGTCGCGTTCGGTTGTGTCAGGTTTGGTTAGGTTAGGAGCTGATAGATTTGAATTTAGTGCTGCAGTCTGGTATCAGGCGGATCTCTGACCCCTACATTGCATTAATATTCCCAGCATGGCTCTGGAAAGCCAGCAACTATGTTCTCGGCTCCTGATGTTGGGTAAAGTAACGGATGTTGTGCTGGGTTAGGAAATCTTCTGCCAGGACGTCATTTACTTCTGCGCTATACGCTGGTTTTCAGTGGATTTCTGCGCTCTACTGTGCTCTAGTTTGTTTTGCTTGGCTCTGGTGAGGGCAGCAATACAGGTCGCGACACGTTAGGTTTAGATGCGCTACGTTCCGTTATGTTTCGATTGGTTAGGTTAGGAGAGGATAGCTTTGACTTTAGTGCTATTGTCTGCTATTAGGCGTGTTCCTGCGCCATGAGGTGCTCTAATATTCACAGCTTGGCTCTGTCAATGCCAGCAATAGTGGTCACGGCACGTTATGATCCGTCAGGTTACGTTCGGTTAGGTTGGGCCGGTCTATGTTTGGTCAGCATAGCTTTACCTTTTGAGCTATTCTCTGGTATTCGGCGCATTTCTGCGCTCTACTGAGCTCTAGTATGTCCTGCTTGGCCCTGGGAATGCCAGCAATAGTGGCCTCGGTTCGTTATGTTAAGTCAATTTACGTTCGGTTATGTTGGATTTGGCAAGGTTTGGTCAGAGTAGCTTTAACTTTTGTGCTGTTCGTTGCTATTCGGTAAACTTCTGCGATCTACTGTCCTCTACTATGTCCTGCTTGGCCCTGGGGAGTTCAACAATAGCGGTCTCAGCACGCTAGCTTGAGTAATGCTGTGATTGGTTATGTTGTGTTGCTTTGTCTTAGGCCCGGTTAGCTCTGACTTTTCCGATATGCACTGCGGTTCCATGGATTCCTGCATCCGACTCTCCACTAATTTGTTCTGCATGGCCCTGGGAGGCCAGCAGTAGTATTCGCAGCACGTTAGGTTGATCTAGGTTACGTTTGGATATGGTACGATTTATTAGCTTAGGAGATGAATGCCTTGACTTTAGTGCGATTGTCTGATACTAGGTGGACATCTGCGCTCCACAGAGATCTAATGCTTTCACCGTCGCTCTGGCAAGCCCAGCGAGAGTGGTTTCGGCACGTTGTGGTGAGAGAGGCTACGTTCGGTTATGTTGTGTTATGATAAGTTTGAATTGGATAACTTTAACTTTTGTGTTGTACACTGCTATTCGGTGGATTTCTGCACTCTACTGCGCTCTAGTATGTCCAGCTAGGCTCCGGGGTGGCCAGTAATAGTGGTCGCGGCACGTTCGGTTAAGTTATGATACGTTTGGTTATGTTACGCTTCTGTAGGTTAGGAGGGAATGGTTTTGTCCTTAGTGCAATAGTCTTCTATTAGGTGAATATCTGAACCTGAAGGACTCTAATGTTTTCAGCTTGGCTCTGGGAAGGCCAGCAATGGTGATATCGGCACGTTATGCTGAGTCATGTTACGTTCGGTTAAGTAGGGTTAGGCTAAGTTAGGTAAGGTTAGCTTCAAGTTTTGTGCTGTACACTGCCATTGGAAGGATTTCTGCGCTCTACTGTGCTCTGGTATGTCCTGCTTGGATCTGGGTCGGGCAGGAATAACCGTCTCGTCGCGTTTTGTTAACTCAGGCTATGTTTGTCCTTGTTCAGTTAGTTTTGGTTAGGCATGTGTAGCTTTAACCTTTCTGATATACACGGCCATTATATGGGTTCCTACCTGCTTGTCTCCACCAATGTGTTCCGCTTGACAATGGGGAGGCCAGCAATAGTGGTCGCGGCAAGCAAGGTTGAGTTATGTTGCGTTTTGTATTGTTGCGGATGGCTAGGTTAGGAGAGGATGGCTGTGACTTTAGAGCCATTGTCTGCTATTAGGTCGATACCTGCTCCCTACAGAGCCTTTATATTTTCAGCAAGGCTATGGGAAATCCAGCAATAGTGGCCTCGTCTCGCTATGATGACTCAGGTTACGGTCGGTTAGGTTGGGTTTGGAAACGTTTGGACCGGGTAGATTAATCTTTTGTGCTGTACACTGCTACTCGGCGGATTTATGCGCTCTACTGCGCCCTGGTATATCCTCCTTGGCCCTGTGGGAGCCAGTAATAGTGGTCGCTACACGTTAATTTAAAGTAGGATACGTTTGGTTATGTTTCTATCCTCTATATTAGGAGAGGGGAGCTAGGACTATAGTGCTATAGCCTGCTAATGTGCGGATTCCTGCGCACTACAGTGCTTTAATATTTTCAGCTTGGCCGTGGAAAGGCCAGCAATAGGCGTCTCGGCGCGTTATGTTGCGTCAGGATACGCTTCCTTATGTTACGGTTGGTTATGTTATGAGAGGATAACTTTGACATTAGGGCCATATCCTGATATTAAGAGGATTTCTGCTCTCTACAGTGATGTAATATTATCAGCTTGCCTCTGGGATCGCCAGAAATAGTGGCTTCTGCATGTTGAGTCATGTTACTTTCAGTTACTTTTGGTCGGGCTAAGTTTGGTCAGGATAGCTTTAACTTCTGTGGTGTACACTGCTATTCCGTGGATTTCTGCGCTCTTCTGTTCTCTATTATGTCCTGCTTGTCCCTATGGAGGGCAACAATAGCGGTATCAGGACGATAGGTTGGGTCGGGCTATGTTTGGTTATGCTATGATGGTTTGGGTTAGGTTTGGGTAGCGTTGACTTTTCAGATATATATTGCGACTACATATACTTCTGCGTTCTACTCTGCACTAACGTGTTCCGCTTGACTCTGTGCAGGTCAGCAATAGTAGTCGCGGCACGATAGGTTGAGTTGGGACATGTTTGATTATATTACGTTTGGTTAGGTTAGGAGAGAATGGCTTTCACTTTGGTGCCCTCGACTGCTATTAGGGGGACTTCTGCTCTCTACAGTGCTTTAATATTTTCAGCTTGGCACTGGGAAGACCAGCAATGCTGGTCTCGGCGCGTTAGTGTAAGCTAGGATATGTTTGGTTATGTTACGTTGGTTTATGTTAGGAGAGGATAGCTAGGGCTTTAATGGCATAGTCTGCTATTAGATGGATTCCTGCGCCCTACAGTGCTCTGATACTTTCAGCTTCGCTCCGGCCAGGGCAGCAATAGTGGTCTCGGCAAGTTACGATCGGTCGTGTTACGTTCGGTTATGTTGGGCCAAGGTAAGTTTGGTTAGAATAGGTTCAACTTTTGTGCTGTACTCTTACTGCGCTCTAGTATTCCTTTCTTGTCCCAGGGAGGGCAACAATAGCTGTGTCGGCTCGTTATGCTGAATCAGGCTATGTTAGTTTATGTCTTGTTGGTATGCGTTAGGCTTGGGTAGCATTGACTTTTCTGATATCCATTGCGATTAAATGGATTTCTGCGTTCCACCTTCTACTAGCGTGTCCCGCTTCACTCTCGATATGTCAGCAACGGTGGTCGCGGCACGTTAGTTTGAGTTATGTAAGATTTGGTCATCCTACTATAGTTTAGGTTAGGAGGGGATAGCTTTGTCATTAGTACTCTAGCCTGCCATTAGCTGGATATCTGCGCCGTAGAGCGCTCTAACGTTATCAGCTTGCCTCTGGAAAGTACAGGAAGAGTGATCTCGGCACGTTATGTTGAGTCATGTTGCTTCCGGTTAGGTTGCGTTATGCTGAGTTTGGTTAGAACAGCTTTAACTTCTGTGTTGTACACTGCTATTCGGTGGAGCCCTGCCCTCTAGAATGCCCTAGCATGTCCTACACGGATCTGGCGCGGGCAGCAATAGCTGTCACGGCACGCTGGGTTGAGTCAGGCTATGCTTGGTTATGTTCCGTTTGTTTGGGCTAGGCTTGGGTAGCTCTGACTTTTCTGTTATACACTGCAATTCTATGGAATACAGCGTACTACTCTCCACTAATGTGTTCCGATTGGCACTGGGGAGGCCCGCAATAGTGGTCGCGGCACGTTAGGTTGAGATGGGTTTCGCATGGCTATGTTACGGTTGGTTAGGGTGGGAGAGGATAGCTTCGACTTTAGTGCTGTAGTCTGATATTAGGCGGACCTCTGCGCCATACAGTGCTGTAATATTTTCAGCTCGGCTCTAGGAGGGCAAACAATAGTGGTCTCCGCACGTTATTTGGGCCAGGTTACGTACGCCTATGTCGGTTTAGGCTAAGTTTGGTTAGGATAGCATTATCTTTTGTGCTGTGCGAAGCTATTCCGTGGACTTCTGCGCTCTACTGTGCTCTTGTATATCCTGCTTGGCTCTGGGGATAGCAGCAACAGCGGTCTCAGCACGTTAGTTTGCGGTAGGCTCTGCTTGTCTATGCTCCGTTCGTTTGGAATTGGTTTGGGTATCTACGTCTTTTCTGATGTACACTGCCATTTCATGGATTCCTGCGCTCTACACTCCACTAACGTATTCTGCTTGGCTCTGGGGACGCCAGCAATAGTGGCCAGGAATAGTTAGGCTGGGGTAGGTTACGTATGGCTTCGCTAGGTTAGGTTATGTTTGGTTAGGGTAGCTTTGACTTATGCGCCGTACACAGCTATTAGGTCGATATCTGCGCTCTGCATTGCGCGACTAGCCTCAGCTTGTCTTTTGCAAGTACAGCAACGGTGGTCGCGGCACGTTTGTTCGAGTTAGGTTACGATAGGTTTGGTTAGGTCAGGTTATGCTTGGTTAGGATGTCACCGACGTTTTGCTATGCGCTGCTATTTCGTGGACTTCTGCACTCTGCTGTGCTGTAGTATGTTCTGCTTGGCAACGGGAATGACAGCAGTAGTGCTCTCGGCACGTTAGGCTGTGTTATGTTTCGTTCGGTTATATTACGATTGGTTATGTTAGGAGAGGATAGCTTTGACTTTAGTACTATAGCCCGTCGTTAGGTGGGTCCCTGCGCCCCACAGTACTCTAATATCTTCAGCCTGGCTCTGAGAAGGCCATCAATAGTGGTCTCGGCACGTTATGTTGAGTCTAGTTACGTCCGGTTAGGATTGGTTAGGCTAAGTTTGGTTGGGATAGGTTTAACTTTTGCGCTGTAAACTGCTATTAGGTGAATTGCTCCTCTCTACTGTACTCTAGTGTATTCTGCTTTGCTCTGGGGAGGTCAGCAATTGTGGTCTAGGCACGTCAGATTGAGTTATGTTACGTTTGGTTGGGTTAGGATATTGTAGCTTTGACTTTTGCGCTGTACAATGCTATTCGGTGGATTTCTGCTCTCTACTGCTACCTAATGCTCCTTGCTTTGCTCTCGGAATTCCAGAAATTGTGGTCGCGGATCGCTAGGTGGAGTTAGGTTACGTTTGGCTATGTTTGCTTTGTATGGGTTCGGTTGGGACATCTTTACCTTTCGTGCTATGCACTGCCGTTCTGTGGACCTCGGCGCTCTACTGTCCACTAATATGTCCTGCTTTACTCTGGCGGCGCAAGCAGTAGGGGCCTCGTCTCGTTAGGTTTATTTATTCCACGCTTGGATAGGGTAGGTTTGGCCATGTAAGGTTAGGACATCTTTGACTTTTGTGCTATACACTGCTGCTTGTTTGCCTTCTGCGCTCTGCTGTTCTCTAGTGTACCACGCTTGGCTCTGGGAAGGCCAGCAATAGTGGTCCAGGCAAGTTAGGTTGATTTAGGCTGCGTCCGGCTACGTTACGTTTCGACATGTTACGATAGGATAGCTTCCACTTCTGTGCTGTACACTGCCTATCGGTGAATTTCTGCGGTCTACTGTGATATAATGTTTCTAGCTTAGATCTGCGCATGATGGAAATGGTGGCCGCGGCGTGTTAGGTTCAATTACGTTACGTTTACTTAGGTTTGCTTCGTTTGGGTTAGTGGAGGTCAACTCTGACTTTTGCGCCATGCACAGCTATTCGGCGGTCTTCTGCGCTCTACTGTGCTCTACTGTACTCTGCTCGACTCTGGCGATACCACCAATAGCGGTCTAGGCACGTTAAGAAGAGTTGCGTTACGTTTTATTGCATTACGTTTTGTTCGGTTGGGATAGGATCACTCTGACTCTTGTGCTATGCACTGCTATACGGTGGATTTCTTCGATCAACTGTGCACTAATTTATTCTGCTTGTCACTGGCGAGGCCAGCAATAGTTAAGACGGGGTTGCTCTGACTTTTGTGCTAAACACCGGTATTCGGTGGATCTCTACGCTCCACATTGCTCTACTATACTCTGCTGGACTGTGGGGAGAGCAGCAATTGCGTTCGTGGCTCGATAGGTTGAGTTATGGTTCGTTTGGTTGGAATAGGCTAGGCTACGTCTGGACAGGATGGATTTGACTATCGTGATATACAGTGATAATAGGTGGATTTCTGCTTTCTACTGCGCTCTACTTTATTCTGCTGCGCCGCGGGGTGTCCAGCGATAATGTTCGCGGCGCGTTACATTTAGTTAGATGACGTTTGGATTTGTCAGGTTTTGGTGGGTTAATCTGGGGTGGCTACGACCTTTGCGCTACGCACTGGAATTATATGGACCTCTGCGCCCTATTATGCTCTGTCACTATCTGCATATCTCCGTGAACGCCAGGAATGGTGCCCGCAGCACGTTAGGTTGTGTCATGTTACGTTTGGTTTCGTAAGGTTTGGAAAGCTTTGACTTAGTGGTGAACGCTGCTACACGGTGGATCTCTGCTCTCTACTGTTTACTAATATGCTCTGCTTGGCTCTGGGGAGTACAGAAATACTGGTCTCGGCACCTTAGTTTAGCTATGCTACGTTTGGCTGTGTTACGTTTGCTCGGATTACGTATGGATAACTGTGACTTTCGTGGTATACACTGCTATTCTTTGGATTTCTGCGCACTACAGTGCTCTACAATAATATGCTTGACTCAGGGGAGCAATCATGTACGTGGCGCTATAATTTGAGTTAAGTTAAGTTTGGTTACGTTACTTTTGGTCAGGTTAGGATAGATTCGCATTGACTTCTGTGCTATACACTGATATCCGGCGAGCCTCTGCACTCTGTGTTGCTCTACTGTGCTCTGCTCGTCTATGGGTTGGCCAGTAATAGTGGTCTCTGCTCGCTGCGTAGAGTTAGGCTACGTTTGTTTAAGCTATGTTAGCCTGGGTTATGCCCGGATTGTTTTGACCTTCGTGGTGTAGACCTTTTTTCTGTGTACTTCTGCGCTGTACAGGGTTCTAGAATGATTTGCATGGATCCGGGAGGCCAGGGGTAGTGGTCGCAGCACGTTAGTCTGAGGTATGTTACGCTTGGCAAGGTTAGCTTAGGTTATGTTTGTTTAGGGTAGCTTTGACGTTCGCGCTATACACTGCTTTTCGGAGGATTCCCGCCCTCCAAAGTGCTCTACTCTAATCTGCTAGACCCTGCGGAGGCCAGCAATAATGGTCGCAGCACGTTACGTTGAGTTGTGTTACGTTCGGTTATGTTACGATTGGCTAGGTTAGGAGAGGATAGCTTTCGTTTTAGTGCCCTAGTCTGCTATTATGCTGATTTCTGCGCCCTGCAGTGTTCTAATATCTACAGCCTGGCTCCGGGGAGGCCAGGAATAGAGGCCTCGGCACTTTATGTTGGGTCATGTTGCGTTCGGTTAGGCTGGGTCAGACTAATTTTGGACAGGATAGCTTGAACTGTTGTGCTGAACGCGGATATTCGGTGGATTTCTGCGCTCTACTGCTCTCTAGTATGCCGTGCTTGGCTCTGGCGAATCCAGCAATAGTGCTCGCGGCGCCTTAAGTTTAGTTAGCTTACGTTCCGTTATATTAAGATTGGTTTCGTTACGAGAGGATAGCTTTGACTCTAGTGCTATAGTCTGCCATTGGGTGGATTCCTGCGCCCTACGGCGCTCTAATGTTGTCAGCTTGGCTCTGGCAAGGACAGCAATATTGTCCCTGGCACGTTATGTTGAGATAGCTACGTTCGGTTATGCTATGTAAGGTCATGTTAGGATAGGGTCGCCTCGACTATTGTGCTATGCAGTGCCATTTTATAGATTCCAGCGCTCTACTCCACTGTAATACGTTCTACTTGGATCCGGTGAGTCCAGCAACTGAGGTCTCGGTCCGTTAAGCTGAGTTATGTTTCGTATGATTACGTTACGTTTGGCCTGGTTAGGATTGAACAGCTATTGGATGACTATTCTGCTATACACTTCAATGCGTGGGATTACTGCCTTCTACTGTGCTTCAGTATACCCTGCCAGGCTATCGGGAGGCCAGCAGAAGTGCACTCGGCACGCTAGGCTGAGGTAGGCTTCGTTCGGCTATTTTACGTTTGGTTAGGTAAGAATAGCTTAGCTTTGACTTTTGTGCTATACACTGCCATACGCTGTACTTCTGCGCACTACTCTGCTATAGTATGTTCTGCTAGGCTCTGGCGAAGCCAGCAATGGTGGCTTCGGAACGCAAGTTGGTGTTATGTTCCGCATGGATTGGCTGCGTTCGGATATGTCTGGTTAGTAAAGCTTTGACTTTTGCGCTGTACGCTGCTATTCAGTGGATTCCTGCAACCTTCATTGCTCTACTATACACTGCTCGACTCTCGGGAGGCCAGCAATATTGGTCGCTGCACGATATCTTGCGTTAGGTTACGTTTGGTTAAGTTAGGTTACATTGTGTCATGTTGGGGTAGCTTTGACCTTTGTGCTGTAAACTGTCATTCGGTGGACTTCTGTGCTCTACTGTGTTCCAGTACACTCTGCTTGGCTCTGAAGAGGCCAGCAATGGTCGGCTCGACACGTTAGTTTAAGTAGGGTTGCGTTTGATTTCGTTACGTTTGGCTAGGTTAGGATAGGATGCCTCTGACTTTGGTGCTATACACAGCCATTCGGTTCATATCTGTGCACTGCATTGCATTACCGGCATCTGCTATAGCCTGTGGAGGCCAGCAGTAGCAGTTGTGGCACGTTCCTTTGCGACAGGTAACGTTTGGTTATGTTAGGTTGGTTAAGTTTGGTTAGTGTGCTTTTGACTTTTGAGCTATACACTGCTGTTCGGCGGACCTCTGCTTTCTACTGAGCTCTAACATGTTCAGCTTGGCTCCGGGTGGGCCAGTTATAGTGGTTTCGGCACGTTACGATGTGTTATGCAACGTTTGGTTAGATTACGTTAGCTTGGGTTAGCTCTGGATAGCTTCGGCTTTCGTGGTATTGACTATTATTCTGTGGATATCTGCGCTCTGCGATACGCTACTCGATTCCGGTAAAGCCAGTAATAGCAGTCGTGGCTCCTTAGGTTGTGTTATATTACGTTTGGGTATGCTACGATTTGTCATGCGTGCAGAGGCTAGCTCCGTCTGTTGTGCTGTACACTGCCATTCGGGCGAATCCTGCGCTCTCCTGTGCTGTAATATGTTCTCCTTGGCTCTGTGGATGGCAGCAATTGTGGTTCCGGCACGTTGCTTTTAGTTAGGTTACGTTAGGCTATATTCGGTCATTTTGAGTCGGGTAAGGATGGCATTGACTTTCCTGCCATAAACTTCCATTATGTGTACTTCTGTGCTCCACCCTCCTCTAATATGTTCCGCTTGGCGTTGGAGAGGCCAGCAATTGTGGTCTAGGCTCGTTAGGTTCGGTTAGCTTACGTTCGGTTGGGTTATGATTTGTTTGGTTAGGGCAAGATAACCTTGCCTTTTGTGTTATACACCGCTACCCGATGGATTTCTTCGATCTACATTGCTCTACCATGCTCTGCTCGCCTCTGTGGCGGCCGGAAATATTGGCGGATGCACGACAGGTCGAGTTACGTTGCGTTTGGTTAGGTTACGTTAGTCTGGTGTAGGTTTGGGCAACTTTGACTTTCGTGGTATACACTGTTTTTCGATGGATTTCTGCGCTCTACTGTCCTTTGCTATACTCTGCACTACTGTCTTGAGGCCAGCATGGGCTGTCCCGTCACGGTGGTTTGACTTAAGCTGCGTTAGGTTGTGTTACGTTTGGTTAGGTTAGGAGAGGTTAGCATTGACTTCTGTGCTACATACTGCCTTTCGGTGAACTTCTGCGCTACGCTGTGCTCTAATATGTCCAGCTTCGCTCCGGGAGGGCCAGTAGTAGTGGTATCGGCACGTTACATTGAGTTAGGCTGTGCTCGGTTACGTCAGGTTAGTTCAGGTTCGGTTAGGGTGTCTTAGACTTTCATGCTTTAAACAGCAATGCGGCGGATTTCTGCGCTCTACTGTGCGCTGATATATTCTGCTTGGCTCCGGGGAGGTCAGGAATAGTGGCTTAGGCACGTTAGGTTGAGTTAGGTTACGCTTGGTTGTGTTATGTTAGGTTATGTTAGGCTATGAAAGATTTGGTTTCTGAGCTATAGACGGCTGTTCGGTGGATTTTTAAGCGCTACTGTGATCTTATATGCTCTGCTTTGATCTGGGGAAGCCAGAAATAGTGGCAGCGACTCGTCGGGATTAGTTAAGTTGCGGTTGGTTATGTTACGTTTGTATCGGTTAGGTTAGGATAACCTAGCGCAGAAGTACAGCGTATGGCAGTGTATAGCACAAAAGTCAAAGCTAAGCTATTCTTACCTAACCAAACGTAAAATAGCCGAACGAAGCCTACCTCAGCCTAGCGTGCCGAGTGCACTTCTGCTGGCCTCCCGATAGCTTGGCAGTGTATAGCACGAAAGCCAATGCTATCCCGACCTAACCTATCCAAACGAAATATAATCAAACGTACCCTAACTTAGCATAACGTGCCGAGACCACTTATACGAGCCTCCACGGAGCAAAGCAGAACATAGTAGAGCACAGTACCAGACACAAATTATCCCAGCCAAACGTAGCATAACACAACGCAACGTGCCGAGATCACTGTTTCTGTCTTTCCCAAAGCCAGGCTGAGCATATCAGGTCACAGTATAGCGTTGAAATCCACCGAGTAGCAGTGCATAGCAGAAAAGTCAGATATACCCTGTCCTGACCTAACCAATCGTAGCCTAAATAAAACTGCCGTGCCGGGACCACAATTACTGGCCACACCAGAGTCGGGCAGAGTGTGGTAGAGCGATGTAGAACAAAGAGATCCGACGAATAGCAGTGTTTAGCTCAATAGTCATAGCTACCCTGTACAAACCTATCCATACGTAATATAGTCAAACGTATATTAACTCAACCGAACGGGCCAAGAGCAATATTCCTGGAATCCCCAGAGCCAAGCTGAGCATACTAGAGAGCAGTAGAGAGTAGAAGTCCGTCGAGCAGCAGTGCATAGCACAAGAGTCAAAGCCATCGTGACCAAACATAAGCAAACCTAATCTAGCCAAGCGTAGACTAACAAAACTATACGTGCCGAGAACACTATTGGTGGCATCCCGGGGCCAAGTAGAGCACATTGCAGCACAGTGGAGCGTAGAAATCCTCCGAACATCAGTGTATAGCACGAAAGTCAGATTTACCTTGTCCTACTCTAAGCAAACGTAACATAACCAAACATAACCTAACAAAACCTAACCTGCCGACACCACTATTGCTGGCCACCGCAGAGTCAAGCAGAATCTGCGGGAGCACAGTAGAGCGTAGAAGTCGACCGCGTTACAGTGAATAGCAAAAAAGAAGGGGATATCATGACAAAACGCACCCAACCCTAACCAAACCAAGAGTAACATAAACCAAACTAACGTGCCTAGACAATTGCTGCTGAGCGCCACAGTGCCAATCAGAATGTACCGGGGCACAGTAGAGCGCAGAAATCAGCCGCATAGCAGTGTATAGCAGAAAAGTCAAAGATACACTAACCTAACCTGACCTAACCTAACATAACCAAACGCAGCTTAACTCAATATTACGTGCAGATACCACTATTGCTGTCCTTCCGAGAGGCAAGCCGAGCATGTTAGAGCACAGTAGAGTGCAGAAATCCGCCGAACGGCAGTGTATAGCACAAAAGTCTACGGAACCCCACCTGACCTTACCAATCATAACATACGCAAACGTAAATTTTGTCATTCTAACGTGCAGCGACCCCTACTGCTGGACTCCCCAAGTAGAGTAGAGTATAGTAGAGCAGAGTAGAGCACAGGAATCAGCCGAATAAGAGCCTATGCCAGAAAGTCGAAGCTACCCAAACATAACCGATACAAACGTAACGTAACCAAGCGCATCCAAGCTAAGCCTAACGTGCCTAGACTACTGTCGCTGGTCTCCGCATCGCCGAGCAGAACATGTTAATGGAGAGTGGGTCGCAGAAGCCCGAAGAATGGCGAAGTATAGCGGAAGAGTCAAAGATATACTAACATAACCCAGACAAACCTAACCTAACCGAACGTAACACAAATCAACCTAATGTGCCGAGACCACAATTCCTGGCATCACAGAGGCAAGCAGAGCGTATTATAGCACAGTAGAGTGCAGCAATCTGTCGTACAGCAGTGTATAGTAAAAAAATCTGATACATCCTGTCCTAACCTAACCGAACGTAACATGACCAAGCGTATACTAACCCAACCTAATGGCCCGAGACCAATATTGTTTGTCTCCCCAGTGCCAGGTAGAATCTGCTATAACACAGTAAAGCCTAGAAATCGACCGCTTTGCACTGAAGAGCAGAAGAGTGTTATATATCCGGACCAAACCTATATTAACCTAACCTAACCAAACGCAACATAAGTCAACCTAGCATGCGGCGGCTGGTATTGCTCGCATCCACAGAGGCAGATACAGCATGCTAGAGGAAAGTAGAACGCAGGAGTCAGCAGAATCGCAGTGTATTGCAGAAAAGTCGAAGCTATCCATGTCTAACCAAAGCTGACATGAACTAACGAAACGTAGCTTATCTCAATCTAACTTGCCGAGACCACTATTGCTGGCCTTCCCAATGCCAACCAGAGTACTCTAGAGCACAGAAGAACTTCGAAATCCACCGAACAGCAGCGTATAGCACCAAAGTCAAGGTTATCCTATCCTAACCTAACCGAACAGAACCTAACCAAATGTAACGTAACTCAACCTAACGTACGGCGACTTCCATTACTGGCATACCCAGGATCCAGCAGAGTATAGCAGAGCAATATAGATAGTAGAAATACGCCGAATAGCTGTGTATAGCCGCAAAAGTCACAGCTCCCCTCTTGTAACATGTCCAAACGTAATACAACCTATCGCAACTTAACTTAACATAACATGCGGACACCACAATTGCTGAATCCCCAGAGCCAAACAGAATACACGAGGACACAGCAGAGAGCAGAGAGCCACCATATAGCCGCGTATGACTCAAGAGTCGAATACATCACGACCTAACGTGACCTAATCTTACCAAACCAAACTTAGACTAACTAAACTTAACGAGGCTAGACAACTACTTTTACCCCCCCCCCCCCC
>NW_016909803.1:110073-125427 GCF_001483705.2 Eufriesea mexicana
GCACCTTATGGTAAGTTAGGATGCGTTCGGTTGTGTTAGGTTAGGACAGGGTAGGATAGGGTATCCTCCACTTTTGTGCTATGCACTGCAATGCGGTGCATTAGTGCGCTGTACTGTGCTCTAGTATACTCTGCTTGGCCTTTGTAGGGCAGGAAACAATGGTAACGGCACGTTAGTTTGAGTAAAGCTACGTTCGGTTATGTCAAGCTTGGTCACGTTGGGGGAGGGTAGCTTTGACATATGTGCAATACATTGCTAGTTGTTCGACACCTGCGCTCTGCATTGCTCTGCTAGCCTTTGCTTTTACACGGGGAAGCCAGAAATAGTGGACGTGGCACGTTTGGTTGTGTTAACTTACGTTTGGCTTGGTTAGGGTAGGTTTAGTTTGGTCAGGGTGGCTTTGACTCTTATGCTACACATTGCTATTCGGTGGACTTATGCGCTCTATTGTGCTCTAGTATATTGGGGTTGTCTCTGGGGAAGGCAGCGATAGTGGTCTGGGCACGATAGGACGAGTCACGTTGCTGTTGGTGATGATAAGTATGGATTGGCTAGGATGGGGTACGTCTGACTTTTGTGCTGTACACTGCTATTCTGAGCATTTGTGCGCCCTTCGCTACTCTACTAAACTCTACCCAACTCTGGGTAGGCCAGCAGTGGCTGTTGTGGGATGATTGGTTGCGTTATGTTACGTACGATTTGATTAGGTTAGGATATGTTTGGTTGGGATGTCCTTGACTTTTGCGCTACATACCGCCAATCGGTGGATTTCTGCACTATATTGTGCCTTAATATGTTCTACTTGGCTCTGGGGAGGCCAACAACAGATTTGTCGGCTCTTTGGGTTTAGTTATTATACGCTTGGTTAGTTTAGGTTGGGTATGGTTTGGTTTGGTCTGCTTTGACTTTTGCTCTATACACTGCTATTCCATCGATACCATCGCTCTGCATTGCTGTACAAGCATCTGATTGTCTCTGCGGAGGCCAGCAATCGTGACAGTGGGACGTTTGCTTGAGTTACGTTACATTCGTCTAGGTTAGCTTAGGCAAGATAGGTTAAGGTGGCCTTGACTTTTGTGCTATACGCTGTGATTCGGTGGATTTCTGCGATCTGCTGCGCCCTAGTATATCCTGCTTGACTAAGCGGAGGCCACTAATAGTCGTCCCGGCACGGTAGCTTGCCTTATGCTGCGTTTGGTTATGTCACGTTTGCTCAGTGTAGGTGCGGATTGCACTAACTTTTGTGCTATGTACTGCTACTCGGTGGATCCCTGCGCTCCACTGAGGCCTGATATGTTCAGCTTGCCTCTGGGAAAGGCAGCAACAGTGGTTTCGCCACCTTATGCACAGATGGGATATGTTTGCTTGCGTTAGGTTAGGTCAGGCTGGGTTAGGTTTTCTTCGACCCTTGTGCTTTACCCTGCAGCGCCGCGGATATCTGTCATCTACCGTGCAGTAGTACATTCTTCTTGGCTCTGGGGAGGTCAGCAATTGTTGTGCAGGTCTGTTAGGTGGAGTACGGTTACGTTCCTTGTCCTATGTTTGGCTTGGTTAGTCTGGGGTGGCCTCGACTTTTACGCTGCGCACTGCTTTTCGGTAGACTTCTGTGCACTACTACGACCAAGTAGTCTCCGCTTTGCCCTGGGGAGGACAGAAGTAGCGGCCGCGGCGTGTTAGGCTTCGTTAGGTTAATTTTGGTTAGGTTAGGTTTGTCTGCGTGAAGGATAGGTTGTCTTTGACTTCTGTGCTGCACACTGGAATGCGGTCGATTACTGCGCTCTACTGTGCTCTGGTATGCTCTACTTGGCTCTGGGAAGCAAGTAATAGTGATCTCGGCACATTAGGTTGAGTTAGGATACGTTTGGCTATGTTAGGTTAGGTTTGGTGTTGTCAGGATATCTTCGACCATTGTGATATTAACTGCAATGCGTTAGCTTGGTTTAGGTTTGGATAGCTTTGGCTTTTATGTTATACACAGCTGTTCGGTGGACTTATGCGCTCTATATTGCTCTGACATGCTCTCCTTGGCACTGGCGAGGCCAACAATCGTTTTCTCGGAACGTTATGTCTAGGTAGGTTACGTTCGGTTATGTTAGGTTAGGACAGGGTAGGTTAAGATATCCTTGACTTTTATGCTGCACGCTGCAATGCGGTTGATTAGTGCGCTCTACCGCACTCTAGCATAATCTCCTTCGGTATGGGGAGGCCAGCAATGGCCGTCTCGACACGGAAGGTTGAATTAAGTTACGCTTGGCTAGGCTAGGTTATGATAGGTTTGGTTAGGATAACATTGACTTTTTTGCTGTACACTGCTGTTCGAACGATCTCAGAGTTCTACTGTGCACTAATATGCCCCGCATCGCGCTGGGGAGTCCAGTAATATTGGCCTCGGCAGGTTAGGTTGTCCTATACTTCGTTCGGCTATGTTAGGTTTGTCTGGGTCAGGCGGGATATCTTTTACTTTTCAGCTGCACATTACTATCTGGTGGCTTTCTGTGCCCTACTGAGCTCTGCTGAACTCTGCTCCAGTTTTGGGAGGCCAAAAATGGTGGTCATGTCACGATAGTTTCCGTTACGCCCCGCTTGGTAATGTTACCATTCGTTAGGTTAGGATAGGATGACTTTGACTTTTGCGCTATGTCCTGATATTCGGAGGATTTCTGCCCTCTTCATTGCTCTACCATACCCTACTGGACTCTGGTGACGCTAGTAACGGCGGTCGTGTCACGAAAGTTTGGAGTATGTTACATACGCTTGTGTTAGGTTAGGTTAGGTTTTGTTAGGATGCATTTGACTTTTGCGTTATACATCGCTGTTCGGTGGACTTCTTCCCTCTACTGTGCTCTAATATGTCCTGCTTGGCTATGGGGAGGGCGGCAATAGATTTCTCGTGTCGTTAGGTTCAGCTATTCTACGTTCGGTTAAGTTAGGTTCGGCCTGGTTTTTTAGGATGGATTTGACGTTTGCACAATACGCCGATGTTGGGTCGATTTCTGCCCTGTGAGGTGATCTGCCATTCTCTGCTTGGTCATGGAGAGACCGTAAAATGTGGGCGCATCGCCGTAGCCTGAATTAGGTTGCGTACGGTTATGTTACGTTTGGTTAGGTACGGACTAGACCTTTGTGCTATACAATGCTATTCGTTGGGTAACTGCTACCTGCAGCGCCCTAGTATATTCTGCTTGGCTCTAGGGTGACAAGCAACAGTGGTAGCGTCACGTTTGTTTGAGTTATCTTACGTTTGGATATTTTACGCTCGGCTAGGTTAGGAGAGGATACGTTTTATTTTTGCGCTATACACTGCCATTCGGTGGACTTCTGCGCTCTGCTGTGCTTAAGTATGTACTCCACATCTCTGTGAAAGCCAGTAATGGCGGTCTAGGCGCGTTTGATTGTGATATGTTACTTATGGTTGGGTTACGTTACGTTTGGCTAGGCTCGGATACCTCCGACTTTTCTGCTTTTCGCAGCGACTCCATGGATTTCTGCTCTCTACTGCGCTGTAATATGCTCTTACTGGCTCTGGTGGGTCCAGCAATTGCGGTCTCGGCGCGTTAGGATTAACCAGGTTACGTTTGTTTACGTTAGGTATAGTTATGTTACGCCTAATTCTGTTACGTTAGGTTACGTTTGGTTATGATGGACTTGACTTCTGTGCTATACGCTACTCTTCGGTCTAATTTTGCGCTCTACCGTGATCGAGTGTGTTCTGCTAGGTGACGGGGTGGCCAGCAATAGTGGTCTAGGCAAGTTAGGTTTTGTTAGGTCACGTAAAGTTATGTCACGTTTGGTTAGGGCAGGATAAGGTCACTTTGAATTTTGTGCTACACACTGCTACTCGGAGGATTTCTGCGATCTTTGCTGCTCTACTATACTGCACTCGACTCTGTGGGGGGGGGGCGGCAGCAATGGTGGTCGTGCCACGATAAGTTTTGACTGGTTACGCCTAGCTATGTTAGGTCCGGCTGGGTTTAATTCGGATGGCGTCGGCTTTTGCGCTATACACTGCTCTTCGGTGGATTTCTGCGATCTACTGTGCCCTAATATGCTCTGCTCGTCTCTGGGGAAGCCAGCGATAGAGATTTCGGCCTGCTAGGTTTAGTCCCTCTACGCTCGGCTAGGTTAGGTTAGGGCTGGTTATGTCAGGGTGGCTCTGAATTTTGTGCTATGCACTGCTATTCGGTGGATATCTGTGCTCAAGTGATCTCTTCTATGCTCCGTTTGAACCTCGGGATGCCAGTGGTAGCGGTCGTAGCATGTTTGTCAGTGTTGGGTTACGTCCGGTAAGGTCTGGTTTGGCTCGGTTTGCCCAGGGTAGCCTTGACTTTCCTGCTCTACACTGTCATTCTGTAGATTTCTGCTATCTGCCGTGATCTACTCTGATCTGCTAGTCCCTCGGGATGCCAACAATCGTGGATGATGCATGTTACGTGGTGTTCTTCTACGTCAGGTTAGGTTATGTTTGTTTGGGTTAGGTTTGGATAACTTTGACTTGTCCCATGTGCACTGAGACTCTATGGATTCCTGCACCCTACTCTCCTCTAATACGGCCTGATTTCCGCTGCGGAGGTCAGCTATAGTTGTCTAGGCACATTAGGCTGAGTTAGGTTAAGTTAGGTTTCGTTACATTTGGCCTGGTTAGGATAAGGTAGCCTTGACTCTTGCGCTATACACTGCTATTGGTGACTGTCTGCGCTGTACGTTTCTCTAATATATTCTGCTTGGCTCTGGGGAGTCCATCAAGTAGTGGTCTTGGCACGTTAGGTTGGGATATGTTACGTTCGGTAAGGTTAGGTTATGTGAGGTTAGGTTGAGTTTCCATACGATTGCTTTGACTTCTGTGCTATACACTGCTTCTAGGTCGATATCTGTGCTCTGCATTGGTGTACAAGCATCTGCTTGTCCCTGTGGGGCCAGAAATGGTAGTCGTGGCACGTTTGTTTGAGTTCGGATGTCTCTGGTTGGTTTACGTTAGGTTAAGTTTGAGTAGGATTGCTTTGACTTTTGTGCTACACGGTGCTCTACGGACGATTCCAGCGCTCTACATTGCTCTTGTATACTCTGCTTAGCTGTCGTGAGGCCAGAAATTGCTTTCGTGGCACGTCATGTTCGGTTACGTTACGTCTACGCGTGTTATGTATGCTTAGGTTCGGACGGGACAGCTTTGTCTTTTGTGCTATACGCTGATATTCGGTGGGTTTCTGCGCTCTTCATTGCTCTACTATACTTTACTCGATTGTGGGGAGACCAGCAATAGCGCCCGTGGCAAGAGAGTTTGTGTTAAGTTACGTTTGGCTTGGTTAGGTTAAATTACGTTCGGTCAGGACGGCTTTGACTTTTGCGTTATATACTGCTATTCGGTGCATTTGTACGCCCTACGTTGCAATGCTAAACTCTGATCGAATCTGGGGAGGCCAGTAATTATGGTCTCGGCACGTTGGTTTGAGTTAGGCTACGTTTGGTGCGGTTACGTTGGTTTGGGTTTCGTTCGGATAGCTTTGAGATATGTGCTAAACACTGACATCCTATGGACTACTGTGCTCTGCTGTGCTGTATCATATTCTGCATGCCTCTGAGGAAGCTAGCAATAGTGCTCGCGGCACGATAGGTTTAGTTACTCTACGTTTGGCTAGGTTCGGCAGAGTCAGGTTAGGATAGGATACCTTCTACTTTTGTGCTATGCATTGGAATTTTGTGACCTTCTGCGTTCTATTGTGCTCTAGTATACCCTGCTCGACTCTGGGGATGCCAGCATTAGTGGTCATGGCACGATAGGCTGTGTTAGGCTACGCTCCGTTAGGTTCCGGTTCGTTAGGTCAGGATAGGGCACCTATGTCTCTTATGGTATGCACCGATATTCGGAGGGCTTCTCTGGCCTTCATTGCTCTACCCTACTCTGCTCGACAACTGGGGAGGCCAGTAATAGAGGTATAGGCCAGTTAGGTTGAGTTAGGCTGCGTTAGGTGCCGTTACGTTAGTCTCGGTTAGGTAAGGATTGCTTTGACTTTCGTGGTGTAGAATGCATCCCGGTTGCCTTCTACGCTCTACTGCGCTTTAGTATGTTCTGCTTGTCTCGGGGGAGGCCAGCAATCGTGGTCTCGGCTCGTCAGTTTGTGATAGACAACGTTTGGTTATGTTACGCTTGGTATGGTTAGGATAGTGTAGCCTCGACTTTTGGCCTATACGCAGCTATTCGGTGGTTTCCTGCCCTCAACTGTGCTCCACCCTAATCAGCTGTACCCTGGGGAGGCCACAAATAGTGGTAGCGGCACGTTACGTTTAGCTTGGCTACGTTAGGTTAGGTCACGTTAGTATGGTTTATGCTTAGATATATTTGACTCTTCTGCTGTACAATGCGATTACGTGCATTTCTACGCCCTACCCCGCTATAAAGAGTTCTGCTTGGCTCTGCGGAGGCCAGCAATAGCGTTGGCGGCACGTTAAGTTGGTTTAGGTTACGCTTAGTAGTGTTACGGTTGGTTAGGTTAGGGCAGGGTACCCCTGACTTCAGTGCTACGTGATGCCTCTCGGTGTATTTGTGCGCTCTTCTGTGCTCTAATATGCTCTGTTTTGTGCTGGAGAGACCAGCAATAGTGGCCGCGGCATGTTAGGCTGACACAGGTTACATTTGGTTAGTCTATGATAGCATGGGTAAGGTACAGCTGGCTTCGATTTTTCTGCTATACACTGCGATTGTATGGATTGCTGCGACGTGCTCCCCTCTTGCATGTTCTGCACGGAACAGGGAGGCCAGGAATAGTGGTCGCTGCACGTTAGGTTGAATTAAATATCGTTTGGTTGTGTTGCGTTTGATTATGTTGGGTCGGAATAGCTTTGGCTTTTGTGCTATACAGTACAATTCGGTGGATTTCTGCGCACCACTGCGCTCCAGTGCACTCTGTTTCACTTCGGGGAGGACAGTAATAGTAGTAACAGTGGTCCCGACACTGCAGTTTGTGTTGGGCTACGTTGTGTGCTGTCATGCTATTTTGTGTTCGCTGTGGATTGCTTTGACTTTCGTGGTATAGACCGTTTTTCGGTGGACTTCTGCGCTCTACTGTGCTCCGGGATGATCTGCTTGACTAAGTGGAGGCCAGCAACAGTGGTCTCGGCACGTTAGGTTGACATGTACAACTTTCGGTCATGTTACGCCTTGTTAGGTTAGGATGGTGTAGCATTGACTTCTATGCTATACGCCGCTATTTGGCTGACTTTAGCGATCTACATTGCTCTAATATGCCCCGCTTGACTCTAGGTAGGCCAGCAATATTACCCTCGGCACGTTATGTTTAGCTATGTTGTGCTACGCTTGGCTAGGCTAGGAGAGGTTAGGTTAGGTTACCTTCGACTTTTGTGCCGCAAACTGCAATGCTGCGGATTACTGCGCTCTACTGTTGTCTTGCATGTTCTGGTTGGCTCTGGGATGGCCAGCAGGGGTGGCGTCGGCACGACATCCTGACCAAGGTTACGGTTGGCTTGGCTAGGTTTGGATATGTTTGGTTATGGTAGCTTCGTCTCTTGTGCTATGAACTGCTTTTCGGTCGATATCTGTGCTCTGCATTGCTCTACTAGCGTCTGCTTGAATCCGTGGATGCCTGCACCAGCCGTCGTGGCACGTTTGGTTGGGTTCGGTCACCCTTGGTGGGGCTAGGTTAGGTTAAGTTTGGATAGCATAGCTTTGACCTTTGTGCTGTACACTGCTATTCGGGCGATTCCAGCGCTCTACATTTCTCTGCTGTACTCTACTTAGCTCTCGAGAGGCCAGCTATAGCGGTCGTGGAATATTAGTATGTGTTACGTTATGTCTGCTTATGTTACATTTTGATAGGTTAGAATAGTATAGATTTGACTTTTGTGTTATATATTGCAATTTGGTGGCCTTCTGCGCTCTACTGTGCTCGAATATACCTCGCTTGACTCTGCGGATGCCGGCATTAGTGGTGATTGCACGAAGGGTCGTGTTAGGCTGTGTTCAGATGGTTTCCGGTTGGTTATGTTGGGGGAGGGTACCTTTGTCTTTCATGCTATACAACGCTATTCGGAGGACTTCTGTGCTCTACATTGCTCTACTGTAATCTGCTCGACACCGGGGAGGCCAGCAATAGTGGTCTCTGCGCGTTAGGTTGAGTTATGTTACGTTTGGTTACGTTTCTATCGTTTGGTTTAGGTCTGGATAGATTTGACTTTCGCGGTATACGCTGCTCTTCGGTGGATTTCTACGCTCTACTGCGCTCTAATATGTTCTGCTTTGCTCCGTAGAGACCACCAATTGAGGTTTCGTCTCGTTACGTTCAGTTGTTTTACGTTTGGTTAGATTAGGTCAGGATATCTCTGACTTTTGACTGCACTCTCCTACTTGGTGGCTTTCTGAGCTCCACTGTGCTCTAGTATATCCTGCTTGGCTATGTGGTGGCCAGCAATAGTGGTCCTGGCACGTTAGGTTAAGCTAGCTTACGTTTGGTTGTGTTACGTTTGGTTAGGATAGCAGAGGATTGCTTTGACTTTTACGCCGCACACTGCTATTCGGTGGATATCTGCGCTCTACTGCGCTCAAATATTCCCCGCTATGTTCTGGGAATACCAGATATTATGGCCGCGGCTCGTTATGTTGTATTTGCTTACACTTGGTTTCGATAGGTTTGTCTGTGTTATGTTGGGATATCCTTGACTTTCGTAGGATACACTGCCGTCCTACGTACCTCTACATACAACTCTCCTCTAATATGCCCAGCGTAGCGTGGTAGGGGCCAGCGACAAATTTCTCGGCACGATGGGTTGAGGTGTATAGCGTTCGGTTATTCTACGTACGCCTGGGATAGGATAGGGTAGCTTTGACTTTTCTGATATGCACAGCTATTTGGTGGACTTCAGCGCTGTGCAGTGCTCTAATATGCCCTGCATATCCCTCGCGAGGTCAGAGATATTATTCTCGGCACGTTATGTTTAGCTATGTAACGGTTGGATTGGCTAGGTCAGGACAGGCAAGGTTAGGATATCTTTGACTTTTTTCCTCGCTCGGCAATGCCGCGTATTAATGCGTTCTACTGTGAAATAGAATTTTCTGCCTGTCTCCGGTGAGGCCAGCGATGGTGGCCTCGGCGCGCTAGGTTGACTTAGGTTATGTATGGCTTGGCCTGGTTAGGATATGTTTGGTTAGGGTAGCTTTGTCTCTTGTGCTATGAACTGCTCTTCGGTCGATATCTGTGCAATGCATTGCGCTACTAGAGTCTGCTTGTCACCGGGGTGGCCAGCAATATCAGTCGTGACATGTTTGTTTTAGTTACGTTACGCTTCGTCAGGATAGTTTAGGTCAAGTTTTGTTAAGATGGCTTTGTCCATTGTGCTGTAAACTGCTATTCGGTCGATATCTGGGCTCTGCATTGCTGTACTAGCATCTACTTGAATTTGGGAGGTCAGCAATGGCTGTTGTGCACGTTTGGCTGAGATAGGTTACGTTTGACTTGGTTTGGTTAGGATAAGTTTTGTTAGGATGGCTTTGACTTTAGTGCTATACACTGCTATTTAGTGGCATTCTGCGCTCTGCTGTGCTCTAGTACTTTCTATGTCTCTGGCGAGGCCAGCAATAGTGTTCCCGGCACGTTAGGTTAGTTTATATGGCGTTTGGTTATACTACGTTTGTATATTGTAGGACATGGTAGCTTTGACCTTTGAGCTATCCGCTGCTATTCGGCATGTACTGCTATTCGGCGTGTTTTTACGCACTCCCTTCTTCCACTATACTCTGCTCGACTCTGTGGAGGCCAGCATTTGTTGTCTCGTCTCGTTACGTTGAGTTAGGTTACGTTTTGTTACGTCACGAAGGTTTGGGTTAGGCTTGGGTAGATATGACTTTCGCGGTACACGCTGCTATTCGGTGCATTTCTCAGCTCTAGCCTGCTCTAGTATATTCTGCTTGTCTCTCGGGACGCCAGCAGTATTGGTCTCGGCTCGTTAGTCCGAAATAGGTTGCGTTTGGTTTGTTACGTTCGGTTGTGTTAGGAGAGGACAGCTATGGCTTTTGTGCTATGCACTGCTATTCGGTGAATTTCTGTTCCCTACTGCGATCTAATATGCGCTGCTATGGTCTGGGAATGGTTGAAATGGGGCCGTAGCGCGTTAGGTTGTGGTAGGTTACGTTTGGTTAGGTTCGGTTTGTTTACGATTGGTTAACATATCTTTGACTTTCGTGCTGTACGCTGCCATTCTATGGACACCTGCTTTCTACTCCCCTCTAGTGTGCCACATTTGGCGATGAGGAAGCCAGCAATTGTGGGCTGGGGTCGTTATATTACGATCGGTCACGTTTGATTAAGCTAGGTTAGGCAAGGTAAGGCTAGGATACATCCAGCCTCTATGCTGTACGCTGTTATTCGGTCGAATCCAGAATCCGACATGGCTCTGCTATACTCTGCTTAGCGCTCGTGATGTAAGAAATGGCTTTCGTGGAACGTCGGCCTGTGTTACGCTACGTCTGCCTATGGTAGGGTTGGTTAGGTTAGAATATTGTAGTTTCGACTTTTGTGCTACGCGCTGCTATTCTATGGCCGCCTGCGCTGTCCTGTGCGCTGCCTCACTCCGCTTGTCTCTGTGGACGCCAGGAAGAGTGCTCTCGTCACGTTAGGTCGAGTTACGTTACGTTTGGTTAGGTAGGTTTGGTTAGGATAGCTATGACTTTAGGGCTACACACTGCTATTCGAACGATTTCAGCGATCTACATTGCTCTGCAGTACTCTGCTTAGCTCTCCTGATGCCAGCAATAGCGGTCGTGTAACGTCGGTATGGGTCACGATACTTCCGATTATGTTACGTTTTGATATGTTAGGATGGGGTAGATTTCACTTTTACGTTATACGCTGATATTCGGTCGATTTCTGCGTTCCACTGCGCTCTAATATGATCTGCCTGGAGGTGGGGATGCCAGCAGTGGTTTTCTCGGCACGTTAGGTTGAGACGGGCATCGTTTGGATATGTTGGGCCGTGTCAAGTTAGGTTAGGGTAACTTCGACTTTTGTGCCTTGCATATGAGTGCCGCGGTTACATCTGCTCTCCTGAGCTCTAGTTCCTTCTGCTTTGCTCTGGCCAGGTCAGCAATAGTGGTCTAGGCACGTTAGGCAGTGTTTGGTTACGTTTGGTTGTATCATGTTTGGTTAGGTTAGGGCAGGACAGCTTTGACTTTTGCGTTGTACACTGATATGCGGTAGATTTCTGCGTTCTAATGTGCTCTAGTATGTCCTGCTCCTCTCTGAGGGGGGCAGCAATAGTGGTCTCGGCACTTTAGGTTAGGCATGTTACGTTAGTTAATCAGGGTAGCTTCAAATATTCTGCTGTACACTACTATTCGGTGGATTTCCGCTCTCTACTGTGCTCTGGTATGCCCTGCTTGGCTCTTGGGGGTAGGGGGGTGGGGGCAGTAGGTGTCTCGGCATGCTAGTGGGATCAAGGCAATGTTTGGCTATATTCTATTGGTTTGCGTTAGGTTTGGGTGCCTTTGGCTCTTTTGCTATGTACAGCGATTCTATGAATTCCTGCGTTCTACTCTCCACTAACGTGTTCTGGTTGGCCCTGGGTTGGACAGCAATACTGGTCGCGGCACGTTAGGTTCAGTAATGTAGCGTTTGGTTATGTCACGATTGGTTAGGTTTGGAGATATAGCTATGAACTTAGTGCTGTCGTCCGCTATTACGAGGACTTCAGCGCCGTACTGTACTCTAATATTCTCAGCTTGTCTCTGGGAATGTCAGCAATAGCGGAATTTGCACGTCATGCTTGGTCAGGATACGTTCGATTAGGTGTGGTCAGGATAGGTTGGTTCAGGATAGCTTTAACTTTTGTGCTGTGCAATGCCATTCGGTCAACTTCTGCCCTCTATCGTGCTCCAGCATGTCCGGCCTGGCTCTTTGGAGGGCAGCAAAAGCGGTCTCCGCACGTTAGGCTTAGATATGCTATGTTTGGTTGTGTTCGGTTGCTTCGGGATAGGCTTAGGTAGCTTTGACTTTTCTGATATACACTCAGATTCCTTGGGTTTCTGAGTCCTGCTCTCCACTTCTGCAATCCGCTTGGCTCTGGAGAAGCCAGCGATATTGTTCGCAGCACGTTAGTTTGATTTAGGTTACGATTGGTTATGTTACGGTTGGTCAGTTCAGGAGGGGATAGATTTGACTTTAGCGCTATATTCTGCTATAGGGTGGACCACTGTGCCCTACAGTGCCCTAATCCATTCAGCTTGTCACTGGGAAGGCCAGCAATAGTGGGCTCGGCACGCTATGTTGGGACAGGCTACGTTCGGTTAGGTTGGGTTTGGCTATATTTGGCCGTATAGAGTTTGTTTGGGTTAGGTTTGGGTAGCTAAGACTATTCTGATATATACTGCGATTCTACGAATTTCTGTGTTCTACTTTCCACTAACGTGTTCTGCTTGTCTCTGGGGTGGCCGGCAGTAGTTGTCGCGGCGCGTTAGATTGAGCTATTTTTCGTTTGGTTATGTTACGTTTAGCCAAGTTGGGAGAGGGTAGCTTTGACTTTAGTGGCATAGTCTGCCATTAGCTTGTTTTCTGCGACATACTGTGCTCTAGTGCTTTCAGATTGGCTCCGGGAAGGCCATCTTTAGTGGTCTCGCATGATACGCTGTGCCAGGTTTCGTTCGACTAGGTTCGGTCGGGCTAAGTTTGGTCAGAGTAGGTTTAACTTTCGTGCTGTACAACGCTATTCGGTAGATTACTGCGCTCTACTGTGCTCTGGTACGTCCTAGATGGCTCCGTGGATGGCAACGATGCCGGACTCGGCACGTTTGGTTGAGTTAGCCTACGTCTCGTTATGTTCTGTTCGCTTGAGCTAGGTTTGGGTAGCTTTGACTTTTCCGATATGTACAGCGATTCTATGGATTTCTGCGACCTACTCTTCGCTATTGCATTCTGCTTGGCTGTGGGGATGCCATTAATAGTGTTCGCGGGACGTTGGGTTGTGTTATGTTACGTCTGGTTATGTTTGGATTGGTTAGGTTAGGAGAGGCCAGTCTTGACTTTAATGGTATAGCCTGCTATTGGGTCGAATCCTGCGCCCTACTGTGCTCTAATATTTTGCGACTTGGTTCTGCGAAGCGCAGCAATAGTAGTCTCAGCACGTCGCGTTGAGTCGGGTTACGGTCGATTAGGTTGGGTTAGGCCACGTTTGGATAAGTGGTCTTTAACTTTCGTTCTGTCCACTGCTATATGGTAGACTTCTGCATTCTACTGAGCTCTAGTTTGTCCTGATTGTCTCTGGGGAGTTTAGCAATAGCAGCCTCGGCACGGTAGGTTGAGTTAGGCTATGTTTGGCCGTGTATGGTTTGTTTGAGATATATTTGGATAGATACGTCTCTTCTGATATTTACTGCGATTCTACGGATTTCTGATATCTACTCTCCACTAATGTGTTCTGCTTGGCTATGGGGTGGCCAGCAATAGTTGTCGCCGCGCGTTAGTTTGAGCTATTTTACGTTTGGTTATGTTACGATTGGTGCAGTTAGGAGAGGATGGCTATGACTTTAGTGCTATAGTCTGCTATTAGGGGGACACCTGCGACCTACAGTGCTCTAATGTCTTCAGCTTGGCTCTGGGATATCAAACAATAGTGGTCTCACCACGTTATGTTGAGTCAGATTACGTACGGGTAGATTGGGATTGGCTAAGTTTGGATCTAATAACCTTAACTTCTCTTCTGTACACTGATATATGGTGGGTTTCTGCGCTCTACTGTACTCTAGTATGTCCTGCTTCGCCCTGCGTCGGGCAGCAATAGCGGTCTTGGCACGTCAGTTGAGTTATCCTATGTTTCGTTACGTTCTGTTTTTTTAGGTTAGGTTAGGGTGGCTCTCACTTTTCTCATATACACTGCCTTTCAATGGATTTCTGCGTTCTACTCTCAACTAATGTGTTCTGCTTGGCTTTGGGGAGGCCAGCCATAGCCGCTGAACGTTAGGTTCAGTTATGTTGCGTTTGGTTACGCTACGATTGATTATGTTCGGAGGGGATGGCTTCGACTTTATGACTGTGGTCTGCTATTAGGTGGGTCCCTTCACCCCGCGATGCTCTTATATTTTCTGTTTGACTTTGGGATGTAAAAAGATAGTTGCCCTGGCGCTTTACGATGAGTCAGCATACGTTCAGTCAGGTTGGACTGGGCTATATTTGGTAAGGCTAGCTTTAACTTTTGTGCTGTGCACGGCTGTTCGGTGTATTTCTGCGCTCTACTGTGCTGACGTATGCCCCGATTGGTTCTGGGAATAGCAGCAATTGCGGTTTCGATATGCAAGGTTTAATTAGGCTATGTTTGGTTGTGTTCTGTAGGTTTCGGTTAGGTCCGCGTGGATCTGTCTTTTCCTATATACACTGCCTTTCTATGGATTTCTGCCTTCCACTTTCCACTAATGTGTTCTGCATGACTTTAGGGAGCCCAACAATAGTGGTTGCGGCACATTAAGTTGAGTTGGGTTACGAATGGTTATGTTACGATTGGCAAAGTTAGGAGAGTATAGCTTCGACTCTAGTGCTGCAGTCAGCCGCTAGGTGGATTTCTGCGCCCTACATCTCTCCAATGCTTTTAGCTTGTCTCCGTTAAGGCCAGTAATAGTGGTCTCAGCACGCTGTGTTTAGTCAGGCTACGTTCGGATAGGTTGGGTCAGGTTAAGTTTGGTCAGGGTAGCTTTAACTTTTCTGCTGGTTACTGATATTCGGTGGATTTCTTCGCTCTACTCTGCTCTAGTATATCCTGCTTGGCTCTGAGGAGGCCAACAATAGTTGTCCCTGCACGTTAGCTTGAGCTAGATTACGTTTGCTTATGTCACGATTGGTTACGTTTGGAGTGGTACCTTTGTCCTGAGTGCTATAGTCTGCTGTTAGGTGGATTTCTACGCCCTACAGTGTTCTAATGCTTTCAGCTTGACTCTGGGAAGATCAGCTATAGCGGTCTCTGCACGTTAGGTTTAGTCATGCTACGTTCGTTTGGGTTGGGTCTGGCTACATTTGGACAGGGTAGCCATAACTTGTGTGCTGGTTTTGACATTCTGGGCCGGCTGTCGAGAGGCAGTCCGCCCGTCGGTCGCTGGGTTGGCCTCGTGGTGGCAGTGGTTAGAGCCTACATCGCAGGCAAGGGTCCTCGAGGCCCGGCGTGAGAGTTGCGCATCGTACAGCTCGGGTGCTGTCCTCCTGAGGCAGTAGGGATTTAGAAAGGTCCCGTCCCAACACCAAGGGAGTCGATTGGGGCTAGCATCCCAGTTAGACAAATTGGAAGAGCGGGGGTGTCCTGTGGCACTCCCGCTCGCGCTGGTTGGGCGTATCCCAACCCCTCGCCCATGGGGGCCGTGTTGCGAATCCCCTG
>NW_016909803.1:125852-126959 GCF_001483705.2 Eufriesea mexicana
ATGCCACTGGATGCGAAAGAGGGAGTGGCAACGGGCCATGGGGACCTTCGGTTGGATCTCATATCCATGCCAGAGCCGAAGTGGCCCAAGAGAAATACGCCAAATCGGGTATCTCCCCGGGCGTACTCCTAAGCCTACCAGGGTCATGTGCGGGTTGACTTCCTCCGCTGCTTAGACCGTGCTCTTTTCTCGGTATGATGATGATGATCTAAATTCGCACCCAACATCTGCCGCTATATCCATAGATGGACCAGGTACGGCAAAGCTGCGCATTGGCGTCGAGAAGCTTGTGAAACAGTAGTTGTCTTTCATGCAGGTCGTAGAGGTCAGCCCTCAAATACGAAGCAAAGTGATATACGGGAAATTATTCATATCCTGGAATGCATGTAAAGTCCGGGACTTCATCGCCGTCAGCAGTTGCTACATATGCCAAGGCTTCGGGCATGTAGCGAAGCACTGTCGGCAGAAGCACGACACCTGCGGTCATTGCACTGAGACCGGGCACGACACAAAAGCGTGCCCAACAAAGAAGGATAACGCTATATGTGTAAACTGCAAGAGAAGGGGTAAGAAGGGCGATCACGCAGCCTCCAGCGTGAACTGCCCTTCGTACAAGGCCGCACTGGAGAGGACAGTCTCAAGAACCGTCTATGGATAAGAAGAAAAACGGTCGAATGGAGGAGATAAGAATCCTGCAGCACAATATGCAGCGATCAAGAATCGTGCCCCACGAGGTTAGGTCGCAGATGGAGCTAACGGGCGCAGATATCATACTGATGTAGGAGCCCTACACCATGGAATGCAACATACCTGGATTTGGGACGATCGTCGCGATCGTGTGGCGCGGAGATACGAGCGCCCCAACCCTCGCGGCGGTGGGAATCAGAGGAAACCAGATCTCGGCTCTCGAAGTCGCGACTTTGAGCAGGAGATACTGCGCTTGTGTACAGATAAACAATGGAGACACCGAGGTATACGCGGTCAGTCAATACTCTCCGACGTCGGAAGATATTGAAATCGGCATCGCACAGCTGGATAAGGTGCTGACGTACCTGCGGGGCAAAAGGTTTATTGTCGGTGTGGACGCCAACGCCAAGTCGCTCCTGT
>NW_016909803.1:127038-127483 GCF_001483705.2 Eufriesea mexicana
GTTTGAGACAACGCGCGGGAAATCTAACATCGACGTGACGCTCGTCACTCCGGAAGCACTACCGCTCGTGCATGACTGGAAGGTGCACGAGGACGGAACCTCCAGCGACCACAGGATACTGGAGACGCGACTTTACCTCAAGAAGAGGAAAGCACTGCCACCACCACTGCCACCACGCTACCACACCAGCGAAAAGTTCCACAAGCTCATCACGGAAGAGAAGAGGAACCTGCCCGAAATGGTAATCAGGTGCCATGAGGACGTAAAGAGTATGGTCGCAGAGCTGGAGCGGGTTCCCGCCAAAGCCTGCGATGCGGCCATACCGAAGAAGAAATGGCACGAAAGGTCCAACCCTTGGTGGACCAAAGGTCTCACACGTCCCAAGAGAGATGCGTACCGAGCAAGAAGGAGGTAACAGGGGACCAAGGACCCCGCAACGAGGGAG
>NW_016909803.1:127684-133635 GCF_001483705.2 Eufriesea mexicana
GGCCCTGATCGAATCGAGTCGGAGGTAGTTCAGGAGGCATGGAGCTCTATTCATCAAGAGCTTCTGAATCTAGTCAACGCCTGTTCGGAGTGGGCATTCTTCCCGAAGAGATGGAAGATCGGTAACGTTGTTACTATTCTCAAGGGACCGGACAGAGGCAGAAGTATCCCAAATTCATAGAGGCCGATATGCTTGCTGTCAATGATTGGCAAGCTGTTGGAGCGACTAATGGCGAAAAGGATAGCCCCACTCTTCCACAATCATTTACTGTCCTCTGAGCGACAGTTCGGATTCCGTCCTGGAAAATCAACATAGGGCGCAATTGTGAAGCTACGAGGAGCGATAAATGAGAAGAGCGAGTGGAAGTACATTTTAGCGATCGCACGCGATATTTCGGGTGCCTTCGATAATATGCGGTGGCCTAACATGCTCCAAGAACTGAAGCGAAGGAACTGCGCACAGAACTTGTTCAAGCTGACGCAAAGCTACTTCACGGACAGGAGAGTCCAGCTGATGGGGAAGCACGTATCTGTCGAGAAGCAAGTAAGAATGGGTTGCCCGCAAGGGTCGATACTAGGACCCAGCTTCTGGAATCTCGTTTTCGACGACTTGCTGGCGCAACTAGAGTCCCAGGAGACCCAATGCGAAGTGTTCGCATACGCCGACGACATAATAATACTGGTCGGAGGTAACTCGAGGCGAGAGGGGCAATCAGCGTTCACAGCGGTCTCTACATGGTGCAGCCGCAGGAGGCTAGCACTGTCGGCCGTGAAGACGGAGATGCTGTTGGTGAAGGGGAAGCTCGATGCCGAACGACCGCCAACAATACCCATCAACGGGAAAAGTATCAGGATGCGCCCATCGATCAAATACCTAGGCGTTCAACTTGATCGCGGTCTTTGGATCGAGTAGCACGTGGAAGAAACAGCGCACAAGTGCAGAAGAATGTTCAATAGCATTGCAAAGGTGGCCAAGGTGAACTGGGGCCTCGGACGGGGAGCCTTAACCACTCTGTACATGGGGCTCTTTGTCCCGATCGCTACGTACGCCGCAGCCGGCTGGAGCGACCTATTGAACCTGAAGACAAAAAAGATTCTCGAGAGACCGCAGAGGATGGCCCTGCTTCAGTTCACGTAGGCATACCGGACAATTTCGACAGAGGCTCTTCAAGTCATAGCTGTGGAAACGCCTATCGACCTTGTGGTTGAAACGCGCGCGCGGGTACACGCTGAAAGGGAGAAATCCACTAACATAGTGGAAACAAAGCGGCGCCTACGGGACGAATCCATGGCCACTTGGCCGAAGCGTTGGCGAACGACAGAGAAAGGACGAACAACATACGCCTACTTCAGCAGCGTCCACGAGAGGGTCAAGGGTAAATGGATCCACGTGGACCACCATGTGACACAGCCCCTCAGTGGCAACGGAGACTTCAATAGCAAACTGAAGTACTTTGGCTGCAGCGATACGGAACTGTGCGACTGCGGAGAAGAGGAAACGTCGAGGCACGTCATAGAAGAGTGCCCCCTCTATGGTGAAAGCCGGTGCGCACTGAAAGAAGGACTCGACGATCACAAATTCAGGTGGCCAGTATCCTCACGTCGAGAAAGGCGTTTCGTCACTTTCGGAAGTTCGCTCACGACGTACTCCCTGCCAAGGGAAGGAATGGCGGGAAAGAATAGTGGGAACAACTTCAAGAGGAAAACGTGGTGGCGAAGGGAGAAGACGCGGTGTGGAAGAAGAAGAAGAAATTAGAAGCAGAGGACTAAGAGGATGCACAAGGCTAGCACAAGCAGGACCCAATCGGAACAGGACCAACCGCTGCTGAGGAGGAAGCAGCCAACTTGGACATACGGAGAAGATGGCCAGACTGGATGACAACGAGAAGCACCGCAGGAAAACAACAGCAAGGGAAGGGAGGTAAGGCATCTGCGACCGTCACCGCAGGCGGTATTCAGAGACGGATACCGGGACGGTACATGTATATCGGCGCACGCCATCCTGCTGTGACCGAGCCAAAGCTGGAAGCTCCGCCTCCACGTGGCCCCCGCTGGTAACGAGGCTGCGGGCTGCTAGACAACCTGGAGCCACGGCCAAGTGAGCTGCTTCCCGCAAGGGAAAGTACAACATGTCCCATGATCCTTAAACGGCGAGGGCAGGGTTTTTCCGAGCCGCGTGTACAACACCTACACACGCGTTCCCCTGCAGCGGTGACGCTAGAAAGTACAATAACATCTTTTTCGCGAAGCCGTTATAAATCATTTGCCCGAGGTACGGCGCGGTCGCCAGGTGGCGGGCCCCGGTAACGCTCACAATACTTGTATTTCATGCAATATGGTGTTACCAGGCGAATCTCTGTGATCTAGTGTGCTCTACTACATTATGCTTGCCCCTTGTGAGGACATTAGCCGTGGTCGCGGCACGTAATATTGAGCTATGCAACGTTTGGTTAAGTTTGGTTAAGACAGGTTAGGTTAGTATATCTATGGCTTTTGTGCACTGCATTGGAAAGCGGTGGGCTTCTGCGCCCCGCTGTGATGTAGTAAATTCTGCTTGGCGGAGAGGAGGCCAGTAATAGTGGTCTCGGCACGGTAGGTTGTGTCAGGCTGCGTTTGGTGAAGTTAGGAATGGATAGTTCAGACTTTTGTGCTATACACTGCTATCCGCGAACACCTGCTCTCTACAGTGTTCTAATATTTTCAGCTTGACTCTGGCGAGGCCACCAATGGTAGTCTCGGCGGTTTATGTTGAGCTATGCCACGCTTCGTTATGTTACGTTTGGTGAGGTTAAGATAGGATAGCATAGACTTCTGTGCTATACACTGCTGTCCTCCGATTTCTGCCCTCAACAGTGTTCTAATATTTTCTGCTTTACTCTGTGGAGTGTAGTAATTGTGGCCTCGGCGCATTAGTTGTGGTTAGGCTACGTTTGCATATGACATGTTTGGTTACGTCAGGACAGATTTGCTTAAACTTTTGTGCCATTCACTGCTATTCGTTGGATTTTAGCGATCAACATTGCTGTACTATACTCCGCTCGACTCTGGGGAGTAGAGCAATAGCGGTCGCGGCACTTTACTTTGGCATCGGTTATGCCTTGTTATGCTATTTTAGGCTAAGTTTCGTTAGGGCATTTTTGACTTTCTTGCCGTACAGTGTTGCTCGGTGGATTTCTGTGATCTACAAACTACAGTGCTCTGCTACATTCTGCTTGGCTCTGGGGATGTCAGCAGCAGTGGTAGTGGCACGATATATCGAGCTATGCTACGTTCGGTTACGTTAGGTTATGTCGGGTTTGGTTAGGAAAACTTCGACTTTTATGCTGTACACTGCTATTCCGTGGTCTTCTGCGCTCTACGTTGCTCTACAATACTCTGCTCGAATATGGGAATGGGTAAGGTGGCACGTTACGTTGAGTTATGTTATGTTTGGTTAAGCTCGAGTAGGTTAAGTTCGGTTTAGATAGCTACGAATTTCGTGGTATACACTGTTGTTCGGTTGATTTCTGTGATGTAGTGCGCTCTACTATATTCTGTTTGGCTCTGGAGATGCCAACAGCAGTGGTCGCGGCACGTTATGTTGATTTACGCTACGTTTGGTACGGTTAGGTTCGGTCGGGTTAGGCTTTGATATCCTCGACAATTGTGCCATACACTGGTATTCGGTGGATTTCTGCGCTCTACAATACTCTGCTATACTCTACTCGACTCCGGCGTGGCGAGCAATAGTGGCAGTAGCACGTTGGTTTGGGTTGTGTTATGATTGGTTATGTTATGTTAGGACATGTTTGGTGAGGATAGCTTAGCCTTTCGTGCTATACACTGTTATTAGGTGGATTTCTGTGTTCTACTGTGCTCTGCTTCATTCTGCTTGGCTCTGTGGAGGCCAGGTAGTAGTGGTCTCTGCGCGTTGGGTTGAGTTACACTCCGATTGGAGTCTTCAGGTAAGGCCATGTTTGGTTACTACATTTTCATCTTTTGCTCTATGCACTACAATGCGGTGGATTTTTGCGCTCTGCGGTGTTCTATTATATTCTGCTTGGATCTGGGGTGGCCAGCAATAGTGGTCGCGGCACGTTTGGTTTAGTTATGCTTATGTTACGCTTAGTTATGTTAGGAGAGTATAGCTTGGACTTTTGTGCTATACAATACTATCCGGAAGATTTCAGCGCTCTAGATTGCTCTGCTATACTCTGCTTTGGTCTTGTGAGTCGAGAAATAGCGGCTGTGGCATGCCAGTTTGTGTTGCGTTACGTCTGCTTGAGTTACGTTTGGCTAGGTTTGGAGAGGATATACTTGACTTTTGCGCTATTCGCTGCAATTCGGTAGATTTCTGCGCTATACTGGGCTCTAGTATGCTCTCCTTTGCTATGGGGATCCCGGGAATAATGGTCTCGGCACGTTAGGTTGAGATATGTTACGCTTGGTTATGTTGCGTTTGATTAGGTTAGGACAGGATAGCTTTGATCTTTATACTATACATCGCTGTCCGGGGGATTCTTGCGCTCTACATTGCTCTAATACGCTCTTCTTCGCTCTGGGAAGGCCAGCAGTAACATTTTTGGCACGTTGCGTTCAGTTAGGCTGCTTTCACTTAGGTTAGGTTGGAACAGGTTAGGTTAGGATATCTTAGACTTCTGTGCTGTACTCTGTAATGCGGTGGATTACTGCGCTCTACTTCGTTCTATTATATTCAGATTGGCTCCGTGGAGGCAAGCAATAATGTTCACGGAACGTTAGTATGAGCTTGATTACGTTTGGCTATGTTAGGTTAGGCTGGGTTAGGTTAGGGTGGCTTTGACTTATGTGCTCAACACTGACATTCTATGGACTACTCTGCTCTACTGTGCCCTATAATATTTTGCTTTTTCCTTGGGATGCCAGCAGTAGCGGGCACGGCACGTTAGATTGGGTTATGTAACGTTTGGTTTGGATAGGTTCGGTTATGGTTGGTCAGGACACTTCCGACATTTGTGCTATACACTGCTGTGCGGTCGATTTCTACGCTCTACTGAGCTCTAATATACTCTGCGCGGCTCTCGGGATACCAGAAATAATGATCTCTGCACGTCAGGTTGCGTTAGGTTTCGCTAGGTTAGGATAGGCTAGTCTGGGTTTAGTTAGGGTAGCACTGACCTTTCTGACACGCATTGCCATTCTATGGACTTCTGCCCTCTTCGCTCATCTAATATGTTCTGTTTGGCAATGGGGAGGCCAGCAATAGTGGACTCGGCTTGTTATGCTTAGTTGGTCTACGTTTGGTATGGATAGGATAGGCCAGGTTGGTATAGGATATCTTGACTCCTGTGCTATACACTGCTATTCGGTCTGTTTCAGCGCTCTACATTGCTCTAATTAGCTCTGCTTGGCTATGCAGAGGCCTGCAATAGTAGTCTCGGCATGTTATGTTGAGTTATGCTACGTGTGGTTTTGTTACGTTCCGATATCTTGGGATAGGATATCTCTGGCTTTTGGGCAACACACTGCTATACGGTGGATTGCTCCTCTCTACTGTGTTCCGATGCGCTCTGCTTGGCTCCTGGGTGGCCAGAAATAGTGGTCGTTGCGCGATATGTTGGGTCAGGTTACGTTTGGTTATGTTACGTTTGGATATGTTAGGACACTGTAGCATTAACTTTGTGCTATACGCTACTGTCCGGTGTATTTCTGCGCTCTACATTGCTGTGATACAATCTGCTCGTCTATGGCTAGGCCAGTAACAGATGTCTCGGCACGTAAGATTGAGTTTGGCTACGTTTGGGTATGTTATGTTAGTCTCGGTTAGGTTTGGATATCTCCGACTTACGTGGTGTACACTGCTTTTCGGTGGATTTCTGCACTCTACTGTGTTCCAGTACGTTCTGCTTGGCTCTGGGGAGGCCAGGAATAGCGGCCTCGGCACGTTAGGTTGAGATATATAACCTACGGTTACTTATGTTTGTTTAGGGTAGG
>NW_016909803.1:134187-142570 GCF_001483705.2 Eufriesea mexicana
GCTTAGATCAGGTTAGGTTAGGGTATCTTCGACTTTTGTGCTATTCACTGCAATGAGGTGGATCTCTGCGAACTACTGTGCTCTAGTACATTCTGCATGTCTTTGTGGAGGCCTGCAATAGTGGTCCCGACGTGTTAGGTCGAGTTAGGTTGCGTGTGGCTATGTTACGTTTGGCTAGGTTTGGATATGATACTTCTTCTTTTGTGCCATGCACCGCTGTTCGGTGGGTTCCTGCGCTCTCCTGTGCAATAATATGCTCTGCTTGGCTTTGGGGTGGGCAGCAACAGTGGTCTCGGCGCGCTAGTTTGAGCTACGCTTCGTTCGGGTATGTTACGTTTGGTAAGGTTAGTATATGATAGTACAGACATTTGTGTTATGCACTGCTATCCGCAGATTTCTGCTCCCTGCCATCTTCTAGTATTTTCTGCTTGTCTCTGGGGAGGCCAGCGATAGTTATCTCGGCACGTTTGGATGAGTTATGTTACGTTTGGTTAGGTTAGATTTTGTAAAGCTCGGTCAGGTTATCCTTGACTTTCATGCTATACACTGCTTTTCGGAGGATTTATGCACCCGACAGCGCTCTACTTATGGCGCTTGGCCCAGGGAGGACAGCAATAGTCGCGGCATGTTATGTTGAGGTAGGCTACGTTAGATTAGATTACATCAGGATATGTTTGGCATTGGTGGATACGACTTTCGTGCCTTACACTATTTTCCGGCGGTTTCCTGTAATCCACTGTGCTCTGTTGTACTCTGCCTGATCCTGTGGATTCCGGCAGGAGTGATCGCGACGCGCTCTGTTGAGTTACCCAACGTTTGGTTAAGTTAGGTTAGGTCAGGTTATATTAGGATATCACCGGCTTTTGCGATTTTCACTACAATCCGCAGGATTCCTGAGGACTACTGTGCTCTAATATACCCTACCTGTTCCAGTGGAGGGCAGTAATTGTTTCCTGGTCATGTTGCGTTGAGTTAGGTTACGTTTGGGTGTGTTACGTTTGGCTAGGTTAGGATAGGCAACTTTGACTTTGTGCTTTACACCGCTTTTCGGTGGACTTCTCACATCTACTCTGCTCTACTACACTCTGCTTGGCCATGGGGAGGCCAGGCGTCGTGGTCACGGCACGACGCGCTGAGCCGAGCTACGCCTGGTTGTGTTATGTTAGATCAGGTTCGGTTAGGGTATATACCACTTTAGTGGTATTCACTGCAATGCTCTGGATTTCTGTCCTCAACTGCGCTCTGGTGCACTCTACTTGTCCCTGTGGAGGTCACCAATAGTCGTCTCGTAATGATAGGTTGAGTTAGGTTACGTTCGGGTGTCCTACGTTTGGCTAGGTTAGGATAGGCTACTTACACCTTTGCTCTATTCACTGCTATTCGGAGGATTTCTGCTCTCTATTGTGCACTAATGTGCTTTGCTTTCTCTGGGGATGCCGGGAATATTGGTCACGTCACGTTATGCATAACTACAATACGTTTGGTTAGTTTAGGTACGACAGGTTAGTCCAGGGTGTGCCCGGCGCTTGTGCTATACACTGCAGCTCTGCCGATTCCTGCGCTCTGCTGTGTTCTGGTATATTCTACCCGGATCTGGAGAGGCCAGCAATTGTGGTCTCGGCATTGGAGTTTGAGCAATGCCCGTTTGGTTATATTACGCTTGGTGTGGATAGGATAGGATAGTTTAGTCATCTGTGCTGTGCACTGCTCTCCACCTATTTCTGCGCTCTAGTGCGCTCTAATATTTTCTGCCTTGCTCTGTGGGGGCCAGCAATAGTGGTTTCGTCGCGTTAGGTTTAGTTAGGTTTCGTTCTGCAATGTTACGGTTGGTTAGGTTACTATATGATATCTTTGACATAAGTAATATAGCCTGCTATAAGGTGGATCCCTGCAACCTACACATCTCTAATATTTTCAGCTTGCCTCTGGGAAGGCTACCAATAATGACCTCGGCACGATACGTTGAGTCGTGTTACGGCGGGATAAGTAGGGTTAGGCAATATTTGGTTAGGAACGCTTTAACTTTTGTGCTGTACACTGCTATTCGGTGGACATCTGAACTCCACCCTGCTCTAGTATGTCCTGCTTGGCTCTGTGGAGGGCAGCAATAGCGGTCCCGACACGGTAGGTCGTGTTAGGCTACGTTCGGATATATTCCCTTGGTTTGGGTTCGGTTTGGGTAGCTTTGACTTTTCTGATATACACTACGATTCTGCGGATTTCTGCGTTCTACTCTCCACTAACGTGTTCTACTTTGCTCTTGGGAGGCCAGGAATAGGGCTCGCAGCACGTTAGGTCAAGTTAGGATACGTTTGGTTACTGTACGTTTGGTTAGCTTAGGAGAGGATAGCTTTGGCTCTCGTGCCACAGTCTGCTACTATGCGGATTCCTGCGCCATACAGTCCTATGATATCTTCAGCTTAGCTCTGGGAAGGCCAGCAATTGTGCTCTCAGCACGTTACGTTGTGCACGTTACGTTCGATTAGGTTGGGTTAGGCTGCGTTTGGTCAGGATAGCATTAACTTTTGCTCTGTCCACAGCATTTCGGAAGACATCTGCGCTCTACAGTGCCCTAGTGTGTCATGCTTTGAGCTCTGTTCGTCTCGGCTTAGGTATGTGTACCTCTGTCTTTTCCCTCGTACACTGCGATTCTACGAGTATCTGCATCCTACTGTCCACTAGTGTGTACTGCTTTACTCTGGGAATGCCAGCCACAGTGGCCTAGGCGCGCTACGTCGGGTCAGGTTACGTCCGGTTATGTTTGGTTGGGCCACGTTTGGTTGGGATAGCTTCAACTTTTGTACTGTACGCTGCTGTTCGCTGGACCTCTGCGCTCCACTGCAAACTAGTATGACCAGCTTGGCTCCGGGGAGTGCAGCAATAGGGGTCTCGGCACTTTTGGTTGATGTTGGCTATGCTTGCCTATGATACGTTGGTTTGGGTTAGGCTTACGTGGCTTTGACTTTGCTGATATACTCTGCGTCTCTATGGGTATCTGCGTTCTGCTTTCTACTAATGCGTTCTGCGTTGCTGTGGGGTGGCCAGCAATAGTGGCCGCGGCATGTTAGCTTGAGTTAGGTTACGTTTCGTTGTGTTATGGTTGGTTAGGTTAGGAGAGGGAAGGTTTGGCTTTATTGCTAAAGTCTGCTATTAGGTGGATTCCTGCGCTCTACAGCGCTCTAGTATTTTCAGCCTGGCTCTGGGAAGGCCAGTAATAGTGGTCTCGGCTCGTTATGTTGAGTCATGTTACGTCCGGTTAAGCTGGGTAATGCTACGTTTGGTAAGGATAGCATCAACTTTCGTGCTGCGCACTGCAATTCGGTGGATTTCTGCACACTACTGTGCCGTAGTATGGTCTGCATGGATCTGGGTGGGGGGAGGGAGCAGCAATAGCGGTTTCGGCAGGGTAGATTGAGTTGGGCAATGTTTAGAAATGTACTGTTGGTTTGGGTTGTGTTTGGGTAGACACGACTTCTCTGTTATACAATGCGATTCTATGGCTTTCTGCGTTCTACTCTGCACTAATGTGTTCTGCTTGGCTCCGCGGACACCATCAATAGCAGTCGCGGCAAGTTAGGATGAGTTATGCTATATTTGGATATGTCACGATTGGTTAAGTAGGGTGAGGATAGCTTTGCCTTTAGTGCTTTATTCTGCAACTACGTGGACCTCTGCTCCCGAGAGAGCTTTAATACTTTCAGCTTGGCTCTGGGAAAGCCAGCAATGGTGGTCTTAGCACGTTCTGCTGACCAAGGTTACGTTCGGTTAGGCTGGGCCAAGCAAAGGTTGGAGAGGGTAGCAATAACTTTTGTGCTGTACACTGCTATAAGGTGGACTTCTACGCTGTACTGTGCTCTGTTATGTCCTGCTTGTATACGGGGATTGCAGCAGTAGCGGCCTCGACACGTTAGTCTGAGTTACGCTATGTTTAGTTATGTCCTGTTGGTATGTGTCGCAATGACTTTTCGGATGTACACTGGGATTCTACGAATTTCTGCGTTCCACACCCCACTACTTTGTTCTGCTTGGCTCTGGGGTCCAGGAATACTGGTCGCGGCAAGTTAGGTTGAGTTAGGTTACGTTCGGCTTCGATAAGATTCGTTAGGTTCGCAGTGAATAGATTTGGCTTTTGTGATATTGTCTGCTCTTACGTAGATTTCTGCGCCCTACAGTGCTGTAATATTTTCTGCTTGGCCCTAGGAAGCCGGCAGTAGTACCTCTCGGCTCGTTACTTTGGGTCACGTCATTATCTGTTAGGTTTGGTTAGGCTAAGTTTGATTAGGATAGCTATAACGTTTGTGCTGCACACTGCTGTAAGGTGGACTTCTACGCTGTACTGTGCTCTAGCATGTACTGCTCGGCTCTAGGGAGGGCAGCAACAGCGGTCTCGGTATGTTAGGTTGAGGTATGCTATGTTTGGTTATGTTCCGTTGGTCTTGGTTAGCTTTGGGTAGCTTTGACTCTTCTGATATACACTACGATTCTATGGATTTCTGCGTTCTACTCACCACTAATGTGTTCTATCTGGCTCTGGGGAGGCCAGCAATAGCGTTCGCAGCACGTTAGGTCGAGTTTGGTTACCCCTCGTTACGTTTCGGTTGGTTGCGTTAAGACAGAATAGCTTTGACTTATGTGCCATAGCCTGCTATTATGTGGAGATCAACGCCCTGGAGTGCTCCAACGCTTTCAGCTTGACTATGGGAAGGCCAGCAATGGTGGTCTCGGCACGTTATGCTGAGTAATGTTACGTTCGGTTAGGATGGGCTAGGCAAAGTTACGTTAGGAGAGCTTCATCTATTGTTCTCTACGCAGAAATTAGGTGGATTTCTGCTCTCTGCTGTGCTCTAGTAAGTCCTCCTTGACTCTGCGGATGGCAGCATTAGCCGTCTCGGCACGTTAAGTTGCGATAGGCAATGTTTGGTTAGGTTTCGTTTGGTAAAGTATGGTTTGGATATCTTTGACTTTTGCGCCATACGCTGCGTTGCGGCGGATTTCTGCCCTCTAGCGTGTTCTAGTGCACGGTGCTTGGCCCTGAGGAGGCGGGAAATAGTGTCCTCGGCACGTTAGGCTGCGTTAGGTCACGTTCGGCTATGTTACGTTAAGTTAGGTTAGGATGGGGTAGCTTTGATATTTGTGCTACACACAGCGGTTCTATAGATTTCTGCGATCAGCAGTAAGGGTTTCGTCTCGTCAGGTTTAGTTATTCTACGTTTGGCTATGAGAGAGTATGTTAATTTTGGTTAGGATGGCTTTGACATTTCTGCTATACACCGCTATTCGGTGTATTTCTGCGTTGTACTGTGCTCTAGTATATTCCACTTTGCTATGCGGAGGCCAGGAGATGTGCTCTCGGTACGTTAGGAGTTAGGTTGCGATTGGTTATGTCACGTTTGGCTAGGTTAGGATAGGCTAGCTTCGACCTTGGTGCTATGCACTGATATTCGGTGGATCCCTGCTCTCTGCTGTGTCTAATATGCCCTGCATTGCTCCGCGGTGGCCAGAAATAGTGGCCGCGGCACGCTAAGCTGAGCTAGAATACGATAGTTTATGTTTGCATGGGTTAGGTACAGACAGCTTCGACTATTCCGCTATACACTGTGGTTTTACGGATTCTTGCGTCCTACTCTTGTCTGATATGTTCGGCATAGCCCTGAGGAGGCCAGCAATGGTGGTCGAGGCACGATAGGTAGGGTTAGATTGCGCTTGGTTAGGTTTGGTTACGCCCTATTTGTTTGGGATAGCTGTGACTTTGGAAATGGGCTCTGCAATTCTATGTTCTTCTGCACTCTACATTGCGGTATCACACTCTACCTGTCTCCGGGGCGCCAGGAATAGTGGTCGCGGCACTTTGCTTTGAGTTACGATGCGATGGGATAGGTAAGCTTTCGTTAGGTTAGGAGGATAGAATAGCTTCGACTTTTGCGCTAGACACTTCTGTTCGGCGGATATCTGCTCTCTTCATTGCCCTACTATACTCTGATCGACCCTGGGGTGTCCAGCAATAGTGTTCGTGACACGATTGGTTGAGTTAGGTTACGTTTGGTTAGGCTAGATTTGCTTGTGTTAGGATGGGATATCTTTGACTTTTGTGCTGTACACTGGAATTCGGTGAATCTCTGAGCTGCACTGTGTTCTGGTATGTTCTGCTTCGCTCCGGGAGGCCAGTAATATTGGTCTCGCCAAGTTAGGTTAAGTTAGGATACGTTGGGTTATATTGCGTTTGGTCTGGTTTAGATATTGTAGCCGTGACTTTAGTGCTATACACGATTATTCGGCGTATTCGCACGCTCTATGTTGCTCTACTATTCTCTGCTGGACTCTGGAGTGGTCAAAAATAGTGGACCGTGCACGTTAAATTGATTTAGGCTACGTTTGCTTATTTTACGCCTGGCTGGGGTAGGAGAGGATATCTTTGACTTTTTTGCTATGCACTGCTATTAGGTTGATTTCTGCGCTCTACTGTGCTCTAGCCCGCTCTGCTTGGCTCAGGTGAGGACAGCTATAGCGGGCCCGCGGCGTTAGTTTGTGTCAGGCTACGTTTGGTTATGTTACGTTAGTTCGAGATATGAACACATAGCTCTCACTTTCGTGGTATACGCTGCTATTCGGCGGATTTCTGCGCTCTACTGTGCTCTCGCACGCTCTGCTTCGCTCTGGGTGGGCCACAAATAATGGCTGCGCCGCGATAGGCTTTGTTACATTACGTTTCCGTAGGTTATGCTACGCTTGGTAAGGATTGGATAAGATAACTCAGATTTTTGCGCTTTACACTGCTATTCGGAGGATATCTGCACTCTTCGTTGCTCTACTGTACTCTACTGGATACTGGGGAGGCCAGCAATGGCGGTCGTGGCACGACAGGTTTTGTCAGGTTACATTTGGTTAGGTTAGGGTAGGATAGGTGTGTTTAGGTTGGCATTGACTTTCGTGTTATTCACAGCAATATGGTGGCTTTCTGCTCTCTACTGCGTTCCATAGTATTCTGCTTGTCTCCATGGAGGCCGGCAATAGTTGTGTCGGTACGTTAGGTTAAGTTAGGTTGCGTTTGGTTACGTTATATTTGGTTAGGTTATGGTAATATAGCTTCGACTCTTGTGCTATGCAGTGCGACTCCATGGATTCCTGCGCTCTACTCTCTTAGGATATGTCCTGATTTGTTCTGAGGATGGCAGCAGTACTGGCCTCGGCACGTCACGATGAGATGTGTTACGTTTGGCTACGTTATGTTTGGTCAGGTTATGATATGATAGCTTCGTCTTATGTGCTCTACGCTGCAGTATGGTGGACTTCTGCGCTCCATTGAGCCCTAATACGTTCTGCTTGGCTCTGGTGAGGCCGGCAATAGTGGTTTCGGCACGTTAGGTTGGGCCAGGTTACGTTTGGCATGGCTGGATAGGCTCGGTTCAGTCATGATAGCCTCGACTTTTGTGCTACACACTGCGATTCGTTCGATATCCGCGCTCTGCATTGCTCTAGTAGCCTGTGCTTGTCTCTGGGTATGCCAGCAGTAGCGGTCGCGGCACGTTTGGTTGTGTTATGTTACGTTCGGTTATGTTAGATTAGGTTAGTGTAGGATGGGGTGGCTTAGACTTTTGTGCTATACACTGCTCTCCGGTGGATTTCTGCTCTCTACTGCGCTTTAGTATATTCTCCGTGGCCAATGGGAGGCCAGCTGTATTGGCCTCGGCGCGTTTGACTGAGCTATGTCGCGTTCGGTTATGTTGCGTTTGGTTAGGTTACGAAATAGTAGCGTAGGCTCTTGCGCTATGCACTGCTATTCGGTGGATTCATACGCTCTACACTGATCTTCTATACTCTGCTCGACACTCGCGAGGTCAGCAATGGTGGTCTCGGAATGCTTGGCTGTGTTAGGCAGAGTTTGATATTGTCATGACAGCCTGGCTTAGGTTTGGATAGCTATGGCTTACGAGGGATACACTGTGGTTCGGTGGATTATAGACATTTGCTGTGCTGTAGTGTGTGCTGCTCGGCTCTATGGAGGGCACCAATGGTGGTCTTTGCACTTTAAGCTGAGTTATGTTGCGTCTGGTTACGTTATGTTTGGCCTGGTTAGGATATCATAGCCATGAATTTCGCGGTATACACCGCGTATCGCTGATTTCTGCGCTCTACTGTGTTCTAATACGTTCTACTTGGCACTGGGCATGCCAGAAATTGTGGTCTCAGCACGATAGTTCGAGTAATGTTAGGTTTGGCTTGGCTAGGTTGGGTTAGGTTTGGTTAGGGTAGCTGTGACTCTTGTGCTATACGCTGCTATTCGGTCGATTTCTGCGCTCTGCATTACTCTACTAGACTCTGGTTCTCTGCGGATAGGCCGCAGAAGTGGTTGCGGCACGTTTGTTTGAGTTGTGTTACGATTTGT
>NW_016909804.1:0-798 GCF_001483705.2 Eufriesea mexicana
GTCTATAGCACAGAAGCCAATCATACCCTGACATAACCTGACCTAACATAACATATCTAAACTACGTGTAACTCAATATAACATGATGAGACATATATTGCTGGAACCCCAAATCCAAGCGGAACATATTAGGGTACAGTAGTAATCAGAAATCCAACGAATAGCAAGGTATAGCACAGAAGTCAAGTCTACCGCAAACCTAGAATAAGCGAACATAGCATAACCCAATGTTACCAGCTGCGACCTCTATTAATGTCTTCCTTGCGGCCAAGCAAGGCGTATTAGAGCACATTAGAGCGCAGATATCTGACGAATAGCAGTGTATATCGCAAAAGTTAGAGTAACCCGTCCTATGATTACCAAACGTAACATTTACAAAAGTAACCTACATATAAAGAACACGACCCGACCGCAACTTCTTGCATCCGCAGAGACCAGCGGAATGTACTTTAGCACAGTAGAGAGCAGCAATCTGCCGCATTGCAGTGAATAAAACAAAAGCCGCAGATATTCTAACCTAACCTTGCCTAACCTTACCTTATCTTATGCAGCATAGCTCAACGTAACGTGCCGCGAACTCTGCTCCTGGCCTCCCCAGAGTCAAGCAGAATGTTGTAGGGCTGAGTAGATCACAGAAATCCGCCGAATATCACTATATTGCACGAATGTCAGAGCCGTCCTAGCCAAACATTGCCAAACCTAACCGAACCAACCATAACATAGCTCAAACTATCATGCCACTGCCACTACTTCTCGCCTCACCAGAGTCGAGCGGAGTATAGTAAAGCAATGTACAGC
>NW_016909805.1:0-792 GCF_001483705.2 Eufriesea mexicana
AATGTCAATAAAACTGCATTTTCCAGCCAGATTTTATAGCATTGCAATGGCTAAGGCACGCCATTGGGTCTTTCCTCCTTATTTATGCAGGAAAGTTAGCTCACCGCGATGTTATTCGAAAATGCCAATAAAATCGAATTTTGCAGCCCGATTCTATACCTTTGCTATGGCTACAGCACGCGATTCGAACCTTTCGACAATATTTATACAAGAAAGTAAGCTCGCCACAATATTAGACGAAACTGTCAATAAAATTGTATTTTCCAGCCAGTTTGAGTTGCATTGCAATGGCTATAGCTCGAAAATTATATCTTTCCTCCCTATTTACGCAGGAGAGTTAGGTCACAACGATCTTAGTGGAAAATGTCAAGAAAATTGAATCTTCCATCCAGATTCTATAGCACTGTAATGGCAACAGCACGTCACGCAACAGCACGCCAATAGAATCTATCCCCATTATTTATGCAGGAAAGGTAGCTCACCACGATATTTGTCGAAAAAGTCAACAAAATCGTATTTTGAAGCCTGTTTCTACACATTCGCTGTGGCTATAGCACGCCAATCGGATCCTTTGTCCGTATTTTTACAACAGAGTTAGCTCAACACGATATTAGTAAATAATGGCGGTAAAATTGAATTTTCCTGCCAGATTCTATAGCATTGCAATGGCTATAGCGCGCCAATACAATTCTTCCTCCTTATTTGTGAGCTTATTTGTGCAAGAAAGTCACCTCTCCACGACACTGCGCGAAAATGTCAATGAAATTGTATTTTCCAGCAGGATTGTATAGC
>NW_016909806.1:0-287 GCF_001483705.2 Eufriesea mexicana
TATTTATGCAAGAAAGTTAGCTCACCAAGATGTAAGTCGAAAATGTCACTAAAATTGATTTTTCCAACCACATTGAATATCATTGCAATGGCTACAGCACGCCAAAAGGATCTTTCCTCCTTATTTATGCGAAAAGATAGCTTTCCACCGTATTAGTCGAAGCTGTCAATAAAATTGAACTTTCCAGCCAGATTCTATAGCATTTCGTAGGCTATAGCACGCCCATAGTATCTTTCCTCGTTATTTATGCAAGAAAGTTAGCTCACCAATATGTAAGATGAAAATGT
>NW_016909807.1:0-1088 GCF_001483705.2 Eufriesea mexicana
CCCGACTCTAGGGAGGACACCAATAGTGGTCGCGGCACGTTTGGTTATGCCAGGTTACGTTCGCCTAGTTTAAGTAACGATGTGTTTGAGTAGGACAGCTTCGAGATTTGTGCTTCACAATGATATTCTATGGGCTTTTGCGCCCTTCAGTTCGCTATCGCACGTTGCTCGTGTCTGTCGAGGCCAGGAATAATGCTCTTGACACGTTAGGTTATGCTACGTTACGTTTGGTAATATCAGGTTTCGATAAGTTTGAAGGGTATAGCTTCGACTTTTGTGATGTATGCAGCTATTCGGTCGATCTCAGCGCCCTACATTGCTCTGCTACACTATGCTTGGCTCTCATATAGCTTCGACTTTTGTGCTGTATGCAGCTATTCGGTCGATCTCAGCGCCCTACATTGCTCTGCTACACTATGCTTGGCTCTCATAAGGCCGGAGATAGTGTTCCGGGCGCCCCAGGCTATGTCCCGTTACGTTTGGTCATATCAGGATTGGCTAGGTTAGGAGGCGATAGATTTGACTTTTGCGCTATACACTGCTAATAAGTGGATTTCAGCGCTCTACGTTGCTCCAGTGTGTTCCGCTTGTCTCTCGGGAGGTCAGCATTAGAGCTCTCTGCACGTTAGTTTGAGTTAGGTTACGTTTGCTTGTGATACGTTTGGTTAGGTTAGGATAGGGGTGCTTTGACTTTTATGCTATGCACTGCTATTGCGTGGATTTTCTCACCCTACATTGCCCACTATAAACAGCTCGTCGATTTGGAGGACAGCAGTACTGCTCTCGGCGCGTCAGTTTGAGTTACGCTACGTTTGGTTAGTTTGCGTTAGTCTGGGTTATGCTTGGATCGCTGCGACTTACGTGGTGTACACCGTTTCTTGGTGGATATCTGCGCTCTACTGTGTTCTAGTATGTGCTACTTGTCTCTGTGGAGGCCAGCAATTGCGGTCTCTGTACGTTAGGTTGAGATAGATCACATACGGTCATGTTACGTTTGGTTGAGTTTGAATAGGGTTGCTCTGACTTTTGTGCTATGCACCGCTATTCGTTGCATTTCCGCGCTCTACTGTGCTCTGGTATATTCAGCT
>NW_016909808.1:0-332 GCF_001483705.2 Eufriesea mexicana
CAGATTCTATATCATAGCGATGGCTATAGCACGCCAGATGAACCTACCCTCCTTATTTATGCAATAAAGTTAGCTCACCGCGATCTTAGACGAAAATGTCAATAAAATTGAATTTTCCAGCCATACTCTAGTGCATTGCATTTGATATAGCACGAGCATTTGATATAGCACGCCAAAAGGATCTTTCCTCCTTACATATGCAAGGAAGTTAGCTCACCACGATAACAGTCGAAAATGTCATTAAAATTGAATTTTCGAGCTAGATTCTGTTGCATTGCTATGACTATAGCACTCCAAAAGTATCTTTTCTCCTTATTTATGCAAGAACGCTA
>NW_016909809.1:0-249 GCF_001483705.2 Eufriesea mexicana
CCAGCTTTTGTGTATTCATGAATCACCTATTCCGTCAAAGAATAAGAATAATTCCGATAAGTCATGCATCGATACGAGATACTTTTAAGCTTGTATATCGTCAATAGGTCGTCCTCAATTGGCGACGGTTAATGACGAACCAAATTTCTTGGGGAACGTTGTGTTTATAGTGGACTGTATTTTACGTAGTTGTTTCGGATAACTCTTCTGAACTCTTCGAATGTTATTGACTGACTGACTGGTACTGAC
>NW_016909809.1:1568-72545 GCF_001483705.2 Eufriesea mexicana
TGTGGTATCGCGGGATGAGAGTGTTATCTAGAGTGCGTGCGAAAGGATGAATGATCGTGCGCTAGGATCGTGTGAACGGGATGTTTATGAATGTATCGAGTGGCTTTAGGAATGCGCTTGAGTGTTTGGGCTGAGTGACCCGCTGAGGGTAAGATTGCGAGGAGTGCGTGGGAAAGTGTGATTGGAAAGAGAGAATAGGTATGAAAGAGGATAGAATGGATGGTTTTAAATAGGGATGCAAGGGCGTGAGTGGACACAGTCAGTGAGTGACAGAGAGAGGGTGTGGAGTCGGTCGCGGTACGTGTAGTATAGGAGGGCACAGAGAGAGAGTTGTGAAAAAAGGTGTATTAGTGTTGCGAATATAAACGTGTTGTTAGGATTAATAAATAGTAGTTTTAGTATTATTCGTGTTGTTGCCCCTCCCATCTCTACAATAGTAATTAATTAATATTTATTATAAACAGGTGACGAGCGTGTTTTGGTTCGAAATGTCTGACCGATGGCTGAGCTATACTACTTACTTGTTGATTTGTTGTGTCTAACCAGTGATTGGATTTTTATTACTTAAATATGCTTGAATGGTTCATACTACTTAAATTGTGGATAACTCGTGGCTGATGTATACTACTCGAATTGTGTTCAGTCAATTCCTGACATATACAATATAAATTATGTATGACCAGTGACTGACTGTCTCTTTTTAGACATTATTTATTATTTAGACATTAGTATTATTTGTGTTGTTGTTGCCCCTCACATCTCTACAATATTTATTGGTTTACAAGATTATTATGAATATCATACATAAATAACAAAGTAAAAAATAGATTGGTTAAGAGGGTGTGGGGATCCCCCCACGGGTGTTTATATATAACTGAAAATCTTCTGGTCACAAGCATCCTTGATGCATGTTTCGTCCGAATCTTCTTGTCGACTGTATGAAGAATTCAGGCGAAGGTTTACGTCGTTCTAAGAACGTAAACTATTTTTGAGGGTTTAAATATAATTTAATTACAAGATATTTACAGCAATTTACAAGATATATTAGCGATATGCGTTCTACCGTGGTATCGTTTGTGTCGTTTTGATGTTTGTACTGTCTGTCGTCTTGGTGTCGTGTATTTTTATATGTTCGTCTGTTGCTGTCATTGGCTGTCGAGATGTCTAATTGGTGGGTGTGTTTTTTCTCCTATTGGCGGCGTGTTCGTTGGAGGGATGTGCCTGAGGTTCGGAACTGGTAGATGGAAGTGGAAGTTTAAACAAATTGTTAATTTTTATAGGTTTGGGAAATTCTAATTCTTTTATGGGGGTCGGCCTTCGGAGGTCGAGGTGTCCGCGAATCGTGGGACGCTGGTTATAAACGAGTAAACCATCGTCCCTTCGATTCGGGTCCCTTGTTCCTGAGGGTATGCATGGAAATAGGGATAAGGTAGAAGTCTGGGTTTTTCCTGATGGAGGTAGTGGTTCGAAGGATGCTAGTTAAAATGTCTATTTGAAGGATTCGCGTCTTTATGGTGGATCGTAACGGTCTGTGAATTGGGAATGGGAATGAGTGAATGCCCCATGACTCGCGGACGCGCGGACCACCTCGACGACTATCGAACAGCGAAATAGGGTTCAGTTCGCTTATGCCTCTTCAACGACACGGGTCCTTCCCGAAAAGCTAACCATCCGTTTTCCGCATCTGGTTCCCCGTATATAATAAAGTCTCGCTGAGAAAACATAGTGCTCTTTTCATTAAAAAACCTCTCGTCCTTCACCTTCACTGACTTCTTAACGAACTGTGTTGTCTTCTCTGGTTCCTGATGAGCTGGTATCCTATGGTGCTGGCCTGTTGGTACCTCCGTGGTCGTCGTTGCTATTGATAGGGTAGCAGGTAGAAGGAAGGGATGCGTTTCGTCCCGGGCCTGCTAGTGGACTCATCAGTAATCCTTTCTTCTAGCAGACCCTGCCTAGGTGGCACAGGAAGGTCGAGGCTTCACCGAGGATTTGCGAAAAAGTCCTCGAACCTCCTTCAAGTAGGAATCCGTCTATTAGCGAGGGTTATAACTTGGTCGCTGCAAGGGAAACTTGTTCTTTCAGTACGATGAACAGTAATATTCAACTTAGAACAATTTTATAATCCTTTTTAATTTCTCTTTTATAATTTCTTGTAACAATTGTGTTTTAGTACTAACTATACATTAATCAGTTACTACAAAATTTGACTGTTAATCTAAAGACGTTAGACAATAATTTACTACTATCTCTTCATGAAATATTCCAAATATTTCCCCACGCGAAAAACAAGAAAAAAGGACATGAAATTTCACGAACGACTAATTCATCTTCCAATCCATGATACCTAAAATCCAAAAAATTCGCGTAGTGACATGATATCCTCGTGAGTACGGAAACGAAGAATTTAAAAATCGAATTGACTCGACGGAACTCGTAGATAACGATTTTCTTGCGAAAGAAGGGACATCGAAGTAGCCGATAATGAATAAAGAAATCTACACGCTTATATCTTCAGGAGACAGAAACGAAAGAATGAAATATTGAATTCACTCGACGTGATATGTCAACACGGATTTTCTTGCGAAAGATCGGCACGTGGTCGACGAATTTAGCAACGAACAAAGTAGTTCATATGGTGCTGTCATATTAGAAATTGGATTCACTCGGCGTAACATATAAACAAACGATTCTCTCGCGAAAGATGGAACGTTAAAAAGAGCCGGGGTGCGAGGGGAAAATCGGCGCGCGATCGACGAAAGTTGGCAGTGGGAACGAGCACGTTCATCCGTGTGACAGGCGCGAACGGATGCAGAAAGGGATGGCGAAATGGCGGTAGAGCGGACGGCATTTACGATGGCAGGAAGAACGATAAAACGTGGCGACGCGATCGTAGACCGAGATTAAACCGTTCTCACTGTTCTAGTTCTCTCTGCGCACCGCGTGGACATAATTCGAGTATAAAATAATTCTAGTGCTCGCGAAGCGCGGGAGACTGAACGTTTTCAGGAACGTCGTAGCCTGACGACGAATAGCGGCGTCCTTATTTCATTCCACGCGTTTGCATCCCCTTTGCACTCTCCATGATCCTTCCTCCGTTGCTCGAAAATTAGTCTGCCGCGGAGGATCTCGGTCCCGCTTTATCGTCGTCGATCTATCCGGTTTTCGGTACACGACGGTACAATCCTGTCAAATTTCCGCTTACTCGTCCATCTGAAAAATCGAAGAATTCTGGCAGAATTAACTTCGTGTTAATAGATTCTTCGGAGGGTATTTCGTGAAATTTAACTTTACGATGAAGCTAGGAATTTATTAAGACTCGGTCTCAGGAATCGATAAAATTCTATATTGGATTCGATGCTTTAAATTTAGAATTCAAGAAATAACTAAATATTTTTCACTCAAAAAACCTATTAGAATTGAAATGGCTATAGCAATCCAATAGGTTTTAGCTCTCTTATTTATGCATGCAGAGAAGTAAATGTATTTGTACTTACTTTTATGCGTAACAGATTTTGGGATAATAGGTTCCATTAGAAATTGCACTCGAAGGTGTCTAAGGTACTTGACTTTAGATGAGACAGATGACCTTAACCATGATGAGGAAGAAGTTACGCATCTGACTCCTCGCTTACTCTGCTTTTCATGAAAAATAAAAAGGGATACAAAAATGGATATGAAAAACAGGACAAGAACGCATTTTCTACATGCACAATTACATCATTACGATTTTGCTAGGAACAAAATGAAACATGACATCTGATTTATAGTACAAATGCGTATGTATGTACATGAATTAATCTTCTATGTGCATTTACAATCTTAAAATCTTAAATTAGGTAAAAATAGGGTGAATTTATCGTATTGCCCATGATCTACAAAGTTACAGGGACCACGATCCTTCCGAAAATAGGCTAAAAATTTGATAGACTACATTCTATCGAATGTCAAGGAATCTAAAACTTGAACAAAGGCACGTGCATTTCGCTGAAATTTCGCAAATGGGTTAAATGAAGCGATTATCAACGACGAGTTCGCGAATCGATCCGTCCTTATCGGTATCGCTATGGCCACGAGCGCGTCGACGAAGGTCGGGACCAGTGGCGTCGATAAGGAAAACAGGAAACGGACGAGCAAACGCGGGACAAGGAGAGGACAGTCGGAGGGAATAGACGGAAAGTAAGTACTCGTATACGTGGCACACGCGAGGATCGATGCCCAGACAGAAACGGTGGTCGTCGCTGGCACTTCTCGAGCTATTGATCGAAGAGGGAACCCTGGTGTCCCTTGGCCTATCTTACGCCGTTACGTCCAAACGTATCTCTACGTGGGTATATACCTGTGAGTCCATATGCAGCTGCTGCTGGGCGACCGTCGTGGATCGCGCGTCCGTGGAATTCGAAATTTGCCTTTCATAACCTCGAATATCCGATCCACTTCTCTTCGTATTTACCTTGGTTCTCGGTCCGTTCTGGACTCGATCTGCGCTCGGGACGGAAGACGTCCCATTTCAGATGTGCTTGCAATTTCTTACCTAACCCTTCCTGGGAATAGCGTTAAGGATCGTCGCCTTACGACGATATCGGGGCTTGGATCTGATCTAGGTGATTTTTGGTTTGGGTAATGCTGCAACTTGTTCTGAGGCGACATCTAGCTACCTCGAGATACGACTCCTGTGGATCTTCCTGACTAGATTTTAACGTTCTGAGAAAAGTATACAAAAATTCTTTTTTTATTAATATCAATTGTGACATTGATTCATAGAATTGCATTCATCTAAAGTTTCCAGTGATTACCTCAGCTAGTAATTAAATTAGAAGAATATTTATCTTGTGTCTGTCATGATACTGAATCAGAAATTCAATTATGACTGTGCTAAAATAGATTTACTATTATTGTTACAACAAAATGTATAATTAGTCAGTGAACATAAGCTGTCTATATGATACTTCCAATTACTACTTCTTCCACCTAATAATTTCCATATCGGGGCTTGGATCTGATCTAGGTGATTTTTGGTTTGGGTAATGCTGCAACTTGTTCTGAGGCGACATCTAGCTACCTCGAGACACGACTCCTGTGGATCTTCCTGACTAGATTTTAACGTTCTGAGAAAAGTATACAAAAATTCTTTTTTTATTAATATCAATTGTGACATTGATGCATAGAATTGCATTCATCTAAAGTTTCTAATGATTACCTTAGCTAGTAATTAAATTAGAAGAATATTTGTCTTGTGTCTGTCATGATACTGAATCAGAAATTCAATTATGACTGTGCTAAAATAGATTTACTATTATTGTTACAACAAAATGTATAATTAGTCAGTGAATATAAGCTGTCTATGTAATACTTCCAATTACTACTTCTTCCATCTAATGAATCAGTTACATAACATTTGTATGTATTAATGTATATATATCTGTCTATATAATACTTGCAATTACTACTTCTTCCATCTAATGAATCAGTTACATAACATTTGTATGTATTAATGTATATATTAACATAATTTATATTGTGTATCATGTATCAACGTAATCGAAACTATTTCTATGACCACGATGAAAACTAGATTTTGACGTTCTGAGAAAAGTATACAAAAATTCTTTTTTTATTAATATCAATTGTGACATTGATGCATGAAATTGCATACATCTAAAGTTTCCATTGATTACCTTAGCTAGTAATTAAATTAGAAGAATATTTGTCTTGTGTCTGTCATGATACTGAATCAGAAATTCAATTATGACTGTGCTAAAATAGATTTACTATTATTGTTACAACAAAATGTATAATTAGTCAGTGAACATAAGCTGTCTATATAATACTTCCAATTACTACTTCTTCCATCTAATGAATCAGTTACATAACATTTGTATGTATTAATGTATATATTAACATAATTTATATTGTGTATCATGTATCAACGTAATCGAAACTATTTCTATGACCACGATGAAATAAAATAAGCGAAAGAGTAGCGCATATATTTCAAGTTTACATGAGACTGGTAATAGGAGCTATTTCGTGATATAAGCTTATAGTAGAAGAGATTTATTCATTCGCGATAAGCTGTAAAGATAGTTTTTAATTGTTCTTTACCACGATACAATTTGTTCGAAAGTTCCCGGAGCTGGCACACAGATAGAGAGCTTTATTTCGGAAATGTGAAGCAACTGCTGGGTTGTTCATGAATCAATTATTGGTTACTATTTAGAGCGCGGAAAATTGCTTGCAACCGGTCTGTTTTGCTCGAATATCTCATTAATTATCTACGTTTCGTTCGCGTCTGGTAATGAATTATTGAATTACACCTCGAATTTTAAAAGTCTTCTTCTCGTATCACGTTTGCACGCAAGAAGAATATATTCGAGGCATCCCACGTCACTGGCGGCGCTAAAATTTATTACCCACATTATTATTATTCATGGATGTTTCGAGCAAAACTTCGATTGCATCTCGGTGTGTATAATATTCTTACATTTAGTATTTTCACGGGAACACTGCTTTTACTGAATTTCTGCTTTTTCGCTGAATTTATTTCAGAAGAAATTAAAAGACGATATAAAGCCTGACTCCTGCAGTTGAATAAAAATATGAACCGTTCACAGGTTAAAGTAATTAACTCTCCTTTTTAAATTTTTGCATAGATGAAGATTTTCTTGCGTAATAAGGTCTAATTATCCTGTGATAAATTTCATTTTTTAAGTACATTTTCGCAGAATTTGGAATTTTTTCACCCCGATTCTAGTTCTTCGCTCGCTTATTCTGCTTCGATTAATTTCCCAGCGTTTCGATCTCTCGAATCTTTGATACCGAAGTGAGGGATAATATTTCCGATAATTTCAGAGCAGTTTTTATTAAGCTAAATTTGGAATACGCGTGACAGGGATAGATACTACTGGAATATTTCACTGTCATACATCAAGAAGGATAGAAAACATATTTCGCGAATAATGGAGGAACCCTCGCGAGATATACACGTGGTCGAACACGAGAAACGCCATGGCATCGCGCGAGGTAGCGACGTGGGCACGAAACGGTTGATATCCTGAGAACTTTCGGGACGATTAATCTAGACGAATTGTAAACGTCACACGCAGCTGCAAAATTGATGGTAGCGGCGAGTAGCGGCCGGATGAAATTCGTTTGCCATTGTGAAAATTTAACTTGATTACCTTGACGTAATGGTAAATTAATGTCCCGCCAGCGGGTCCGTTTCAGCCGTTCGCGTTTTTGGCTGGAAATACAGGCTGATTCTTAATTGCTCGTCAATGAGGTGTCCAGAACCTGGGTCTGCGAAAATTGCGACAGTCAGACCATAATTTGTATCAATTTCGTTTTCTAGAATTCCAGTGAATTGGAGAATATCGTTAGTTTCACGAATGAAAGAGATGTCTGTTCATTGGATAATTATTCATACGATTATTCGAATTGTATAATGAATTATTTTTAAAATATATTTCAAGCAAGTATTGTTCCTTTTTTGGTCTTTTTATTGATGGCAATAGTGTTATAATAGAGATAATTCTTAGCAGTCTCGTTTTAAAGCTGAACCTGTCACCATCAGTCAGTTGACCAGTCAGTCAATCATTAGTAGATGAGGTTAGCTGCATACGAATCGGAGAAAAATTAGCATAAGAGAGAGATATATTAATCAATAAATGAATAATTTAATAAATTTTCTCCTAAAATATGAACAGTAATTAATAATATTAAAATTCTATTTTTGTGGGAAACTTTGCAATTTGTTTTGCAATGGAAAAGAAAATACATATATCGAGCTGATTGAAAAATTAGACTAATTATATGGAATACTTACTCGTTATAAAATAGAATTTCACTATGTCATGGACTCTAAACTTCTGCTTGAATCATCATGTCACAAAATGGCTATGTCCTAACATTTTTTCACGAGCCATTTGCACAATTTGAAAGTTAATTAATCCTCGAATTTCGATGATGAAACTACTCCCAATTTCACTTCCATTCGTTCTTATTTTCCATTTCATGTCCCATTGAACCTTGTCCAATCATTCTTTAAACCTGCCAATTTATCGTTGTACCTTGTTAGTCGAGCAATTTCACGTTTAAACGTCATTTCTTCCCCCGAGAACGCGTTTTGTAAGAGTTGAAACAAGAGAAGGGAAAATCGATTTCATTTGGCTGCGAGTGAAAACTAAAAGGCACGCCGTTAAAATAGCAAACGCGAGACACGACTGTAGACGTAGTCGCTGACCAAACAACGTCGCAGAGAAGGCAAATATTGTAATACGTGGGGGTGCAGAACCACTTTGTTTTCCAGCTGGGAATAAAACATCGAGAGCCGCACGTATTTTAAGTTAATTAAGCTACTGCGATGTTTCACTCAGATTAACAGCGAAATGTCACGTGGAGACTATTTGTCCCTGAATTGATCACTGGTCTAGGCAATTATCGCGAATAATCGTATTCTTGAACAGAGTTTACGTTGTTTCATCCATGCCCTGTGTGGTACGTTATGAAACTTCGATTGATCTCAGGTGGTTTTCGTTAGAGAAAAGGATTTATGTTACAAAATTTATGTGTCGATGAGTGTTTTTTTCCTGTATTTGTATCTTTCATACGCGTGATATTATATTGATTTATCTTCCAAATAATTTATTATTTTTCTTCATTTTTATTCGCATGTACATTTATCTGAAATAATAATAAAAATAATTAATTTGTATGATAAACTTGTACTATATTTATTTTATGTAATAATAGTTCCAGAGACTGTTTTATATAAATTTGTCGTTCATGGTCGATTACTAATATTATATCATTTTACTGCAATTTATATATATTATTAAATTCCACTTTTATCTTCTTTAGATATCTTTTTCTAATACCTAAAAATATCTAAAAATTTTATTCTTAATTACTAATTTGTGACTCAAATATTTCTTTACGCGTGTGCAGTTCGATATTCCTACTGTTTCGACAATATTTGCACTTGTTAATTAAACTGGCACATCCCGTACAATATTAAAACAACAAATATTGGCTCTGGTTCGAAAATTTTGCTTGTAATTGAAAAAACGCCATTACATTTATAACTCAAATACGAAGTCTAGTCTCGCTTGAAAAGTGAATTTTAAACAATTTTCGATGCTTGAGTTAGAAAAATCAATAAGTTCATTAATCTAGAAATTATTAACGTTAAAGAATTGCAGCTCAGAATAAGAACTATATATATTTATAGCAAAATACAATTATGATTTAACGTAGAAATTCAAAATTGGAAAATAATGAAAAATGGGAACAAATTTACTGAAAAGAAAAGAACGAAGTATCTAGAAACCTGAAAATAAAGTTTTTGGAAATAAAAGTATAAAAACTGTGAAAAGCTGAAAACAAAGTCTGATTAGAAATGTCTTATGCCTGGAGTGGTGGAGTTGACAATGGCTACCGGCTGGCCGATAGATCTAGCTAGTGTCTACCATTCATCCTTATTTCACCTCTGACCCATCTCCAACTAACCTTCAACCGACCTCCAACCGATCTAGGATTCGTCTCCAACGGCTTCCGATCCACCCTGAAAGAATTTAGATGTCCACACCGATGTCAAACCTGCAAAAGACTCGATCAGTGGCTCCATGAACTTCATATAGCCTGCAATTGCCCAAAAATGAACGAAAAGTCACGATCATTGCCGATTTCATTAATAATGCAGTTTAATATTAACAATCCATTTAATAATTTACATACTTTCTATAAATTATAGTTATGTTTATACTCTCATGATATATCTACGTTAGACATCTTTTTACTTTCAAAAAGTAATAAAAATATCCTTTTTAGATTAAAACAATTAGAGGTCATCTATCAAAAATAATCTCAAATAAAAGGTTATTTATCTATCATAATTAATTTAAGTATTTCAAAATAAAGAGTACTGTGACAACAGGATTTGTAAATTGAAAGGTGTTTATATATTGTACATTATTCCGTGATAGTTTTTAATTTTCAATTTTTTGAATCTGACTCCTAATTTATACCGCTAATCAATTATCAATTAATAAATTATACTCATTTATTAGCTTTCTAATAATTACTGGGAAAGTTTCACAGCCTAATACACGTTTATTATGATTTATATGCAACTACATGATATAATATTTCAATATTCCATATTTTGTACATTGTCACAGTAATTACCTCCTTCAAAAATGTTACTAATGAATCTTAAAATCAGAAAATTAAAATTAGATATTGAAGGAAACGAACAAAGTAACAGCGTACCTCTAATATACCCCACTCTAACCTTATTTCTAACCGTGTCGTTGCACTCATTCTTCGAAACCTTTTCAACTACCCCCCAAAAATAGATATTGAAAACTTGAAAAACAATTCCGACCAAAAATCCAAACAACCCTGAATTTTCCTTAACTTCCTCCAGTCCTTTAGATAGAAAGGACAGCTTTTCATGCCTCTCTTGCTCGCGTGCAAACCTTTTTACACGAGTGCGCTCAGTCTGGCTGTCGGCGAAGCGAGCGGGTAAAGGACAAGGAATAAGAAAAGGAGGATCGTTGGGACGCGGACAAAGGTCAGACGTAAAAGTCATCGGCAAGGATTCTTCGTAAAAGCTTCGATGTCGGAGGAAACGCGGAAAGCCATAGAAACCTTGGGATGGAAGCTGCGAGCTTAGCCGAAATCCTATTTCCGTGCGTTCAAAGGCGACTTATGCGACGTATAAGAGCTTGCCAGGTTTAACTGGTTTCACAATTACCCGGCAGTATTCCTTTCTCCGTGCGCTCCTCCAGACGAGGACGATTCGGCCAGGAAAAAGCGTTCCACGGCTGTTTTATTATCGATTAATTTCACTAGCTCGACGGGAACGGTGGTCGATTGATTTCTCATCTGACGTTCGAGTCAGATATAGGTCTACTTTGATGTACGCGAAAAAGATTTGTTTCGTCGTTCATTTTTGATCTGTTGTATCCAGTAATGTATATTTGAATATGATATAATAGTATGGAGAAAATTGCGAGGAAAAATTGTCAAATAAGTAATATTCTTTTATGCTAATTAATTTCTTTGTGATTTACCTATTAACGTAAAGACTCTCTTTTACTGATATTTCAGAGTGCCTTCTTTATTCTACGTCTTGTTATTTTATTTATTATACATTATAATCATTTTATTACATTAAATAGCATGGAATAATTTTTATATGCAATTTGCAACGACACAAATTTTACAGTGCTCTCTTTACACGATAATTACTCGTTCCTACATAATAATTTCAAGCACTTTACGTAACATCCTAAAAATGATGAAACATAAATTAAGACCTGTTTTGGAAATGGTTGTGTCAAAATAACTTTTCGAAACCACACTCGCAAACCAAGAATCCCTGCTAAACTCACCCCATTTCGAACATGCATCACCATCGCCATTTCCGTGATCGCGTTCCCCGGAAAAATGATCACCGGCAAAAATTTCGAGTCAAGTCTACATTGCCGCGAATGGTACCGGAAAATGTCGATAAACCTTCTCGGAGAAACGATCTTATCTTCCGATTGGTCGTCGTTGACGCAAACGGGGAATAGTCTCCTTGGTCCTCGAGATCGAAAATGCACGGAAGTCCGGTTCTCGAGTGAAATTAGTACGGAGTCTCCCGTTTCGTTTCGGTCACGCGATCGTCCCACCAACTTTATCCGTCTCTTTACGAAAAACCGGCTAAAACGTATCAAAAACTCTGGAGATAGCGTGCACACGCTGACTCGTATCGTGGTCCCCGTTGGCGCGTTCGATTCTATCCGATTGATCCCGTGCAGAGTAGCGGAATTCGATACTCCGTTACTTTGTGCAGCGCAACGACAAGAGGAAGAATCTGGATCAAACGGGGAAGATTCTCGTATCCGAGATTCCCGTCTTTGGTTCAGGTATTCGTTTAGTCCACGCGAACGGTAAAATATTCCGTGACGCGACCGAGTGCCGAAGAATTTCCTAATTGTGTTACAGTCTCTTTGAAACAAGTCCTCCTTCGACTGGGTTTCTTCATTATTCTTTAGAAGGGTAGTATTTATTACTGTTTCCCGATGGAAGCTCGCTTTGCGCGTGAAAGGAAAGGATTAGTGCCGATTATGGCTTTCAAGAGCGATGGAAGGAATGGACGTTAATAAGTAATGGGTATTAGCTGATTATTTGGTGATAAGGTAAATGTATAGTGACAGAATAAGGTATATATGTAATAGAGATATGAATTGGAATATATTGGTTGATGGGTTTGTTAATATAAAATTATATTACATTTTAAAGGATTATTTTGGGTGGTAATTGCTTATCGATAAGAATAGAAAATAAATTTTAAAACATAGAGATATCTGGTTCTTACTTTTAAATCATATAGTATTGTTGAGAGTTACTCTTATTTCTTACTGATCTCTTATTAGTAATTTTTTGGGGTCTAGTTTAGTAATGGTAAAATATCGAGCGAAGTAAGGGTACAAGTAAATCGTTACAAACTTGGGAAATATAGTCAAGCGTATGAGATCAAATATGGTACTTGATTTAACGTTATCTGAATGATCAAACATCTTTCCTTCACTTTGCTCTCGCAATGACACCACTTAAAGCCAATCCCACCATATCCTGAACCCCCTATACTTCGCCGAAATAATCGGATGAATAAATCCAAAGAATCGTACCCCACGATCGCACTGCTCTCGGATAATAAATAAAGTTTACGGTTCGACAGTTGCAGAGAGATCTGAGAAAAATAAAAAGAGGATAAAAATATATAAAAGAAAGGGGAGAGGAGGTAGGGGTGTTAGAGAATAAACCGGGAGCAAGTACGAGACATTAGTTCGAAAGTACGTAGAGCACGCGGCGACCGAAGGTTTTATTGCTTCCCGGAGCATTCTGCCCGAGAGACCGGAAGTTTACCCCCGGTCACGGCCGTGCCGCTGTCCGTGTTCCCGTTACCTGCGTCCGCCAAAATAAACGGTGTTTCACGTCGCGTTATTTATGCAAGCGGTGGACACGGGATAGCTTCAAAAAGTTTTGATCTGTCGACGAGGAAGAGGGGTTAAATCGCATTTCGCGTTTCAGCTACTCGAAAATTGTGACGTTTTCCGGACCCTCGTTTCTGAATTTCACGCTTGACAGTTTTAAATGGGCCCCGCGATGGCATTCTAAATCGTATTAAACCGCGACGTGTCACTCCTGCTGTGCGCCTATATCTCGTTGTATACCCAGCAATCAAGTCCGATGTTATTCCCGTGCTTTCCTCGCTTCACCCTCTACGTACGCTCGAAATCGAAAATCGTTTTTTGCCAAATCGACCTGATTCCGAGTGTCTCTCTGCGTTTCGTTGAGCTCGGAATGTAAATTTCCAACACAGACACGATCATTGTGGAGAGTTGTAAATATCGTTTAGGTGGTTCATGTGTATCCGAGGGAAGATTGTGTGAATGATCTGGAAAGAGGCTTGTTTTGATGCGATTCACAAAGGGATGGTAGTCTTATTTCTACTTGACAGAAAATACAGTTTATATTATTCATTTGTAAAGATAGGAGTTTTTATTGTCCTTTGTCAATTGAGAATTTTAGTTTATTTATTGTTTATTGAGTAAAGAGAGATTTAGTTTGGTAAATTATTTATTTCTTTCTTTTCATATCTTCTTATATAGTATATCGTACTTTTAAATAATACTAGGGTTAGCCATTTGTAATATTCATTTAAATAGGATATATAATTAATAATAATTAAAGTAATGTGACAAAAATAAGGTAGAATATTTAAATTACATTTTTACCTTGGTGAAATATGGATTTAGTTTAATTAATATTAAATTTGGGAAGACGAAAAGCCGGAGATTACTCATTTTAACTCGTCTGATAGTCTGAATGTTGATATAATTTATTAACATAATAATATAAATAATTTTATTAGTATATTGTCCTGCAAGTATATTCGTTGAAACATAACTTAGAGTAAATTATTATATAAAGTTTTAAAATAATTCCCCGTATATTTTATAACGATTGTTACCATTATAAATACGATTATATTACCAAATATTAATTCACTAAATTGTTTAAATAAAAATTTGAGCAATAATATTGCAATAAGCAGCAGGTTAAATATATAGTCTCTTCTATACAAATATACATATATTATTCATAAACAACCAAATGTCTGTCTAATAAACTAGAAATTGTAGCATCCATTCCACTATCGAAATCCAATGCTCATATGAATAATCCAGTTTCCAATAAGAATATGTATTAATCTCATCATCAATTTATCACTTCCAAATATATACAAACCTTTCGACCATCAAACATCGTACAAAATCCTGCCCAACGAACGAACCTAGCCCAAACTCTCAAATTCTCGGTTAATTAAATTCTAATTGCTCCAAACGATACGTCGGCTTGATTAAAAGGAGCAACGAATGTTTCCTCGAGCGAAGACCGTTTCCCTTAAACCCGCCTTATCTTGACGAAACGCTACCAGATGAGGGTATTCGCGACGAAGAAGATCAACAGACGAAATTTCGGTAAACGTTCGGCCGTTTAAACGCCAAACATCTTAACGTGTTCATTATGATAACGCGCCTCGCCAAGGATACACGGTGTGCTTCGAACTGTTCCTCTCGAATTTCCTCCGGTTCGCCAAGCTTGTTGTATGGAAATTGCTCGCAGGATCCGTTTGCCCTTCCTCAGCCGTTGTGTTCATCGATCCTTATAGCACTCGTTGCTATATAGAGCGAGTACACTCTGTCATTAATCACGAATCGCTATTAATCGTTCTTAAGTAGAACGACGTTCGAGGCGGGGCAGCCTTTCAAACTCGCTGGAAGAAAGAGCGAACAGCTCGAACTTCGACACCGTGGCTGCCTGTCTCGAAATCTCCCGGTGTAGCTGGGCTCTCCATAGAAATCGCTGTCGCGTTATTTGTCACCACTGCGGCTTGACGCGTCTCCTCGAGTCGATTTTCAAGATCGATGCTTCCTCTCCGAGGTATATCCAGCCTCTGTTTGATTGCTTCCGCTTGATGTGATGCGAGTAAGGAGAATACGGTAGAGAACTGGGCTACTGGCGATGGGTTTGAGTAGGATTCGTTGTTCTTCAAAGTTTCGTAGTACCCATTTGGTAGTCTTGGTTTTCACGTGGAATTTTTTAAGTATCAATTTTTGCATCGTTTCTATGGAAAGTTGAATTCTTTAGAAATGGTTCCTATCAGAATAGGTTATTTTTGAAACCTTTTTAGTTTTAGTTTTCATTCGGTTTTAGTTTACTGGAATAATATGTGAAAAAGATTCATTGACTTTGTAATCTTTCTTTTCTTTTTTAATTCCAACTTCAATCCATTAATTTTTAATTTTTTCTTAGTTCTATGTAAAGCAGAATTTATTGGTGTAGAGATAATTTGTGAATTTCCTTTGTCTTATTATGTTTATATTTTTCAAAGCAATAAATTGAAGTGGTGCAATGTTACAAGGAATATAGAATTTCTAAAATGGTTTTTACTAAATTTGGTTGCTTTAGAGCTTGATGTGACATTGATTTTGTAATTGACAGTTCTAATTAGAATATTTTTAATTTTTATATTATTCAGCATTTCACACGAACGTTGATTAACGTTTATTAAATTTTAGTCGTCCAGAGATGTGGCTTTGTACTGTATTGATTTTGTAATTTTGTTCTAACAATTCTGGTTTCCGTTTCTCAATTTTTAATTTCATACAGCATTCCACGTGAAATAGAATTCTGTTGTTTGAAGTTATTTCGTTTGTAAAATTTTTCATTCCGGATTTGTATTCAATTTCATATTTCGTAGTAATAGCTTGAAATGGTATTGACTTTTTAATTTTGTTCTAACATTTCTATGCTTTCATTTTTCCTCAACAGTATTTATATTCGTTGCACAGATTTTTATATTAAAATTTTATATTGAAGTTACAGCATCTGCGGGTATTACAATAATTTAAAAAATTCTAAAGAAGACGTGCGAATTTATTATATAGAGTATCATTTTTATATAAACTACATTGAATCACAAATTCAGGAGATAATTTAATGCAAAATGAATATTTTTCAAAATGTACACAGTTCATGTTTATGAAAATGCTATTTTCGAAATATAAGCTAGAAATATAGAATACGTTTAGCAAACAAAACTAATTCTAAAGCAGAATTGTAACGTGAAATAAAAATACTCGTCTGTAGCTTCCTGCAGAATCAATTTGCAGATCAAATTCATTAAATACCTTTCGCTTGCATAAACGAACACTGTGCGTGTTATTCTAAGTTACTTTGCTGTTTCTTAAAATGACAATTGAAATACGTATTCAAATTTTAGTTATAAATTTTACAAACACTTCCGCCTTAAACTTGCTCGAGCGAAAATTTAATATTATATGAATTTTTATTAATTCTAGATGCATTAAATTTATACTAAATTACATTTTCGTATTACGTTAACGTCTTCCTCAGTGTCTCTTTTGTAGAAATTTCTACTTCTTCGTTGCAGTTATAAATGTATTGTTGGCTGCAAGGATCTCAGTACCAAAAGTAAGTTTGCAGAAAAATGTCAGTAGACATTACGAAGTTTCTTTCATACATACTAAGTTGTTTTTGAAATTGTCTACTGTGTTTGAAAATTTCAAATTTCCTCTCTGTACTTGCATTATCATAACTGGAATAATGTAATATCCAAATTTATTTGTATTTCAATTAAAGTCAACATGTGAAAATAAATTCTAAATAAATTTATAAATTTTAGAATTAAAAATATTCAGATATCATTTAAGTTTGAACTTTCATCGAACAGGATAAATGCCTCGGTCGACAGCAATAATTATTCGATACGACTCTAAAATCAAAATATTTATTAAGATACAAAAATGAATAATTGAAACAAAAGCTTATCAAGAATTGAACAGATTTGAATCTGGAACATCAAGATGTTCGTGAAAGTACCACAGGTAATAATCACAGACACGGAGCCGATCGTTAAATGTAAACACGTCGATTTCGCACGTACGTCTATCAACGTGAATCAATACGGATGAAATAAATTCGAAGTTCAGTTGTTACAGAACTCGTAAAAGATCCACGCTTAACAGGTGCACGTACGGTTCGCTTTTGTTCTCGTTTGTCTCTCCCTTGACTTTCTCCACGCCCGTCCGAAATTTCGTTTTATCCCCTTTGTGTCCCGCCGCTACTCAAAGTTCTCCGGATTTGCGGAGAAGACGGGAGCCTTTTCAGACGACGCACTCCAACGGATTAGGCGAAAAACTTTAAACGAAACTGCCACGTGAAACTATTGGAAAGCCGTTCCCGTATCGGCGCAGACTGAACACATCTCCTAGCGAGTACGTGTAAGATGTACGAGGAAATCTTCAGTGTTTTTTAAGTGCTACCATCAGATTAACCCTTTGCTTTGGGATATCTTTTTGCTGTAGAAAATTAATAATTTGGAGCTTTTTTGTTACAGAGACAATGACATTTTTTAATTTTAATGTTAAAAGACATGTTCGAATGGAAGCTCCCTTCTAGACGGTTCATGTTGCGCTTTGGTTCTTAGAGAGAGGTTAACAGGTGTATAAGTGGTCTAATAAAATAAATAATAGTTGTGAAAAGGAGACAACGCTATTGCGATAGCCATTACAATTCAATAGAATTTGACTGAAAAATTCAATTATATTGACATTTGCGACTAATATCGTGGTGAGCTAATTTTTTTACATAAATAAGAGAGAAAAATTTTATTGAGTTACTATAGCCACGATTCATTAGAATTTGACTGAAAAATTCAATTATATTGACATTTTCGACTAATATCGTGGTAAGCTAATTTTTTAAAAAAGAAAATAATAAATTACTTTGTGAAATAGCTCGAATATATTTATAGCAATTCTAGCTATCTTTTTATACCTTATCCTCCAACAATAGTTAAATATAATATATAAATTATAAAAATTATAATAATGTAATTAATTGATGGTTCCTTCGATTAATTCTTTATAATTGAAATTTTGTTTACGAGAAATGGAAATATAAATGCGTAGAACTTTTTGGTTTAACTTGGAAACTAGAATCACAAAAATAATTGTATATTGTTTCATACTAGAATCAATGTAATTGTCACATATTTTTCATAAATCTAGATTTTTTTAAGTAAGAAAAAGGTTAGTCGTGGATTCGTTTAAACATTATATTATTATATTTGAAACTATTAATCACTGGAAACTGTTCGTATCGTTATTTCTAATTGATAGCAATTAGAAATAGTTTATGGAGAACTGCTATCTTAACATGATTGCGTATATGGTAGTCAAATGACGCGAAATTCTGAAACTTTGAAAGGCTGGATACTATCTTGTCGATAGCAATCCATTAACTAATTGCTATCGTTAAGTTTCTTCGTACAGAGCGGAAGTATAAAACTAATTAGTTTGGAGTTACTGAACCTTCGGATCAGTGTTTCATAAATTTTCAATTCGAGTATAGGAATTATTTCTCCATATTAAAAAAAAAGATATATATCGTTATTACTATCAATGAAAAAGAATTCCTATCGTATATCTAATAAATTTTATGCGTTTCTTTATTTTCTTATAATGTTATATTAACAACCTGATAAATATAACATAAGAAAATATTGTTTTTAAATTATAAACAGTTATAAACTTTAATATCTCAAGAATAATTTTAATTAATTAAACTAATGTCAATTAATTAATCTTCAGCAAATTGCTGCCTTTAATTTGCCAAATTTACAATCTACATTTATAATCCTTATCTACTTCTTATATTACTGATCACCGATCTTATTCCTAAAAACTAATAATAGTAAAAGAGAAAGAAAATCATCTCATCTTATAATATCATACCAAAATCAGCCAATTTTTCTTCCCCTAAGTAACAAAATATAATAACTCAATGTACCCACTAACCTCATTAATCTGCCCAGTTCATCGGCAAATCTTTCTACCCCAAACCTATTATCCAAAACCATCGTGTACCCCATAATAAAAACTTAATGTTTAATTTTCCTCGCTGTAGCTTGTATTACAAAACGATGAACCATAAAAGCAGATACTTTCGTGATATTAAACTTACTGCATTATTCTCTCCCTCTCTGTATGCATCGTCCAGTTAACACCATGTTTCCGCGTAAATGAAAGGTTTACGAGTCGTCTATGTGTTAACCTCGATTCCTCTGTCGGAAGAACGTTAATCCAGTTGTTTTTGGCCGAATTACAGTTAATCCAGTTTGTTTTTAGTCGAAAGTAAACTTCTCGGTGCACTCTGTCTAGACACCTAGTCTACCAAGTTGGTAGACATCTCTGATCACCTGCTGTTCCTGGATAAATGTAATCACCTGTAATCGTCTGTAGATGTTCGTAGATACGTCGAATGACACTTCTTGCATCGTCGTTGCACCGTGAGACATCGAGTGCGATGCAGCCTGAAAGTTAGAGCGAATACACAATTCGGATGATATAAGCTGGCAACGATAGAGAAACTGCTAACACTGAGCAGGCGACTAGCTGTTCGATGTGGTCAGCGCAAAACCTTCGTTTCATGAATATGTTTTGCGCGTGTTCCAACCATGGCTGGCGAGCCTCTCCATCGATTTGCGATGCTGTTATGGAAGTGTCTGCAGATATTGTCTACCAAGGTGTACGTCTCGTGTTACATGCGGATGAAACGGATAGTGTATTGTAAGGATAGTGTATTAGTGGAACGTGGATGTAGAGATACTTTCACAGAGGGTTGTACAGGTATAATAATAATGGTGTACATGTACACAAGGTATATGAAATAATGATAGATCCTTGGGGTTGAGGGGGATGAGAGGCACATGATCAAGCAGGGAATAGAAATGTTTGTCACGACTATGAAGACGATTAAAATTACTTCATTGGATGAAATAAGATTTAAATCTCAGAGAAAAATCTTCTCTATTTCAGCAACGTACGTTATAATAAAACTAAACTTCCAAAAGATGAAAGAGGAAGAAGAATGCAACTATTCTTCGAATAACCACTTTTGCATACGCATCTTTAACCTCCCATCCTCATTTCCACCCTCTTGACACAAAGAAAGAAAAAGGGATAGCAAGTGGCTGCAGCCTAAGAACGCGAGAAGCAAGTAAAACGAACTACCTTAATTTAAAGTTGCGTACGGGATTTCAGACTTTTACTTTCGGAGTTTCCTGCCTCGTGGGAAGGGACGAAGAACGGAACGGGAGTGGATTGTCCCCATTTCTCAGAACTCGTTACGTTTTCGTCGCAGGGAATTACGGCACTTTGACTAAAACCAGTTAAAGTCTCGTCCCAGAGAGTTGCGACTAAACGGGCCTTGATCCTCGTAATCTCGTGGAGGCGAACGCACCTTCTTGTAGTAGTTTCATAATTTCATTGATAAATGTCTGCGTCGTTTAGCGGGGAGTTACGGGGTGAAACCGCGCCCTGGGGAAAATCGAGAGATACTCCCTTGGTGGAAATTCGAAAAACGGCGTGTCATCTTGTTTATACCGAAGGGTTGCGCCCTCGAACCCTGTTACACTGTTCGAAAGTCTGGCAGAATTTTTATTCAATTTTTCGGTAAATTCACATAACCATGGTTGTATTTGTCTGTGACTAAAAATTTGGAAAATGAAAAGTATCTATAGGAGCAATCTTTAGTTTGTAATAAAATTGTTCTGCGGAAATTAAGTTACGTCCTTTTGACTGGTAATAAGTTTATTGTTGCTTTGTACGGTACCAACAATTTTACAAAGTTAGGCAAAATGCAGCTTTGTAACTTTGGTATATTTCGAAATGAATTTTTACTGGAAACAGAATTTTTCACAGCTAAAATATATTTTATCATAGTATTATATAAAATTTATAATTTTAATTTATTTTAATTTATAATTTATAATATCCTGATTGATTCAATGTAACGAAGTCTGGTATCAAGTATATATTCTATCTTTGTGTTACAAATTATTTTTTAATTAATATAATATAATACAATTTTAAATATAATTAATGTGTAATAATTTTATAATATAATTAATATTAGATAATTAATCATTTCCATTTAATACTATTGTGGGGGTCCACCCCCGCAGGGTGCTGAGCTAGACGCAGGTATCCTCGTTGGCGGCGTAGCTAGAAGGGACAATAGGAAAAGGAAAGGGTGCGTTTCGTCCTGGGCCTGCTAGTGCACTCATCAGTAATACTGCCCTAACAGACCCTATCTTAGACTGAGGTACTATTGGAAGGTCCAGAAGTTATATATATACATAGGAATTGGATATTTTCCGAGGACTTCCAAGAACGTTCTAACCCCTCTAGTGACGAGGGTGAGAATGATGGTTGCTACACTATTTTCAAATATCATTTCGTGCTTCTTTGACACAACCAATTAACTAACAAACAATTAACATATTTTCCAAAAGAAATCGAAGGAAAAAATAATATGTATTATGACATCTTGATCTTATTTCAATCGTGGAAAAACATATACTATATCAATAGAAGTTAATGACGCTTAGAATCAATTATACTTATAAAGAGATTGATAGTATTTAAGTATTGCTCGATCAGGCTTAATTCTCTCCGTTATTTTCCCTTCTTCTTTTATTTCTTCCCTCTTTTCTTGTTTCTCATAACACTAGATTATCTCCCTTTCGTGTCATTATCTACAATTTTTCTTCATTCTCCTTCTCCTTTAACAAAATACAGTCGGGCGTGCGTATTTCGCTTCTTTCGCCATTATGGGATGACAGGGCCGTCATCGATCGCGCAAATATTTGAGACACTCCAGCGACGAGAAGCAGAAGGAAAGAGGGTGAAGTATATTTCGGCCAATATCCCGAGCAACCCCGATAAATTTGCGCGAAAGTTACGTAACCGCGAAGCTGATCCGCCGTGGCGAAAGATATTTGAGGGATAAACTTCCACGCTCGTGAAATAATCCGCCATAAATATTTAACCGTGGAAACGGTTTGCTTAAAATAACCGTGCGCTTCGAATGGATATTTAACGATTGAATCCCCACTGTTGAGCACTGCTTTTTATCCGGATAATGTGCGTAATTTGAAAACAATGACTTCACTGCGATAAATGACACGCAGAACATCTGCGAAGAGAAAGAAAATAGATTTCAGTCAGATGTACTGTTGATTGGGAATTCTTGGAGAACGAAGAAATTCGATACGACAATTTAATGTTGGCTAGTCCCTATGTTATGACTGACATATTAACATTGAAATTCGGTAAATATTTAAGGGGATCGAGAAACTCGTTGAATAAATAATATGGAAATATTTTTTGTAAAAATGAGATAAATTTAGGAAATAATATGGAAGATTTGTGTCTATGACGAATAGGGTTTTCTCTTTTTCGAATCACAACCCTCTGTTGGAATAATTAAATAATTAGTGATCCTTCTGTCAAATTTACATAAAGAAGTATTTTTAACTATTTGGACTTGGAGAATTTTATGATTTTTCATCAAAGTAAGTACTTTGTAAGCCCGTCAGTGATCATGAACCATAGATTTGAAAATTATTAAAAAATTATGAATTTTTAAATACTCACAATGAGACTTTATAGGTACATATAATAATAGTTCTTTTTACATTTGATGAGATTAGTATTTCTCTAGTGAACTTTAGTCACAGTTTACTCACCATGAAAATTTTGTCATTTGTACCACTCTCTCTCTCTGTTTCTCTAAATCTCGTCACTTATTGTACATACATAAGTAGCTCCTCCTTCGTCAAAGATTGAACAGATTCTAAATAAATCTAGTGACTATAAAAGTATCTGAAAAATAACGTAATATAATGAATGAATGTAAATACCATTTATGATTTATGATATAATAGATATTTTTCTAGGTTTGAAACAATTCCACAATTCCAGAAAAATAGTAGAATATTTACCCCCAAAGTACCACTATAATTAAATTAAACACTTGAACCAAAATATAAAATTAGAAAACAAATAAGAGAACACCCAATCAACCTAAAATACTTCAATTTTCAAACTTAACACTAGAACTATCAACCCAGTCAAAATGACTGGTCTCAGAATTTTCCTTTCTGCAATCACACCAATTTTCAAACTTAACACTAGAACTATCAAGCCAGTCAAAATGACTGGTCTCAGAATTTTCCTTTCTGCAATCACCGAACACGTACACCTGCTTTAAGAATAAAATTGTTATCAACTCATATTAAGAAAGATCTGTAATCAATATATTCACTCATATTCATTGTTCCGCTGAAATTACTATAATCTATGCACGTTATAGTTAGGTACCCATTAAAGATCGGTAGTTCTGGTGTTAATTCTCCCAACTACAATTCTCCCAAGGAAAACAAGGAACTCCACTGTTCCAAAATCAAGCACCACGAATATGCCTCACTCGTTAATCAAACATATAAGAAACGAAGTGATCGGTAAAAAGAGACTAAAACTTTCTGCAACACGATGTACCATTCTTGGTGTGGCAAAATGAATCGCGTAGCTCGCACAACCAGGGCGAGGATGCAAGTAGTTGGCGCCACTGAAATGAACCGGAAACGGCGGAACGGTGACACACGGAAGAAAACAAATACATATTCTGATGAAGTCCACAGGCAGCACACGTCGTCGATACACAACGGGCCATCAGTTACAATGACTTGGAACGAATCCCAATATTATCTTCCATTATGACGTACATCGAGCTCTTCCGGGCAATAAGATCTCTTTCTGAATTTATGGCGGTGCACTTGCAACGGCATAACGAATCGCTTCGATTTATCAAATGTCTGCTTCCTTTTTTCCTCTACTTCCCTCTCGCAACTACTATCGTCTATTTTCGTCACCTCGAACGATACTCGCTGAAACGAGGTTCGCTTTCGGAATTTCTTCAGGTTAAGTAAAGTCAGTTATTTATTCGTCTGGGCTAATTTAGGACGTTTGCCGGCTTGTATATTTATCCATTTGCTGCAACGACATTCCTGGATTATGATATTAACAGGTTGAAGTTAAAGATGTTGAATGTTTTGTGATAATCGCAGGAAGTAATCCTGATTTAAGTGACACAGGATGGAGGTTTCCTCGTGATATTCTGTGAACTGTGTTTATACTGTAAATGTGGGTATACAAATGTAGCTATGAAATTTATTTGTGTTCAATGAGATTGGTTTTTATCGCTGAAATTGGAAATATTCTTCTTGATAAGTGACTTTTTACAATATTTATGTTCCTTCGATAAGAAGGTGCTTTATTGGTATTAAAATTATCATAATTATAATAATATTACGCATAATATTTCTCATCCTTAATTTCATTTATTTTAACTAAATATATTAGCTTTCATTATTTGAACTGAAATATAAGTTAGAATTTTTCTAAGAAATAAATTTTATTTTGTATAGTTAAATTAATTAATACGTTCATATATTATTATACTGAAGTGTATACAAAAATATTTTGTTTATCTTTTAGCCATAACAGTAAAATAGTAAATAACACAAAATAAAAAGATAATATCATATTTTAATAGACACTTTCATTTTAATCTCTATACGTTTGTCTTTCCATGGATTCAAGCATTATACCAGATGGAATAATTAATAATATTCTAAATAAACATACCTAATTACATTACTTCCTTTTATAAACAGTTGACTTTAATCACTGTTTGCATAAAATATCGTTGTATATCTCAGAAAAATAAAATACAATTATCTTGCTCTGCTCTCGATAAACTCATCCCCAAAGGGGTTAACGTTGGAAATACAACGCTGAAAAACAAGCGTATTTCATACTACACCTCATCCACGAAACACACGGACGTAATAAAGCTCGATATTCTTGGATCAGGCATTACAAAGGCATCCTTCCTCTAAATGGTTTTCTCAGGAAAGGATATTCTCTCGCGCAGGCTATGGGGTGAAAACAGTAGATCAACTCGATCACCACGCTCTTAGGGTTGTCCTATTCTTTTTCTCTTCGGGTCCCAATGAAAGCTGTCCGATAAAACAATATCCAGTCGAAGTTCAACAACCTTTCTTCTTCGGTGCACCAGTTTCCCTGAAAGTTCCTTTGATATTTCATAAATTATACTGTACGCTACTTACAGCAGGGCGAAAATAGAAGTCCAACGAACAATGGTAATGTAGCAACCCGCTGTTATATTTCAGGAAACTTCGCGCGCACTCTTCTGCCGCAGGTGTAAAATTATAAAATCAATAGGCGTGGCAATATAGAAATTACAGTGGGGCGGAAAAACTTTTTTTGCACATTGTACTACCACTCTTTTTTCCGGGTATTATATAATTTGAAACGCGGAATTATGAACTTGTGAAGTAGAGCTAATGTTCGTTATTAAAAACGTCCAAATGCTAATATTTTATTTTAATTTTAACTTAACATTATGATATATATATGTTTAATTATTCATGATACTAGTTACATACAGAATTTTTATGTTATTATAGAGTTTTATTGTGGATCACTGCATTGTAGTTAAATTATGGGTTAGTATAATATCATTTATAGGATTTTTATAAATTCATATAACACTGAAATTTTTATAGTGATCTCATGCTACGAATTTCAGTAATTTGACTAAATTATTGAGAGACTAATTGGATTTTATAAATTAAACCTTAAAATGTCACAAAACACCACACCAATATCGAACATCATGACAATCTTTTTGTAATAAAATATCACTGTCCTACTCCAAATTTTGTAAACTTGAAAGCATACCCGGAATCTTTATAGCACATTCTAGGTATATCAGATAAAATAATATATATTTCCATTTAGGAGAAAGAAGTCTGGCTTGAGAATCTCTAAAAGGCACCGTGAAAAGAATATTAAAATCCCTGGTATATCATTCCGTCTATAAAATATTATTCTACCGTCAGCCATTTTATATGACACCTCAAAAACATTTCATCCTCGATAGACATCCTGAAAGATCGAAAATATTAATCTTTGACAATTAATGACATCTCTAATTAAATCTCAACTTCCAATTAAGCTCGATTAACTACCTTCTCTTCCCTGCAACCAAACGAAAGCCACGAATTAAATTGAACTTTATTACCAAAAGTCCAATTCGAATTCTTTCCACAAAAGGCTGGACCATTCTAGCAGGTGCATTCTGATTTGCTACAATGAGACAAAGCTCTCAACGCAGCTCGTTTAATCTTCGTATAGCAGCAGAAAATCCAAAGCGCTTTTTCCATGCTCCACGGCGTTAACTTTAATTAACTGGTCACCTTAAATTCCTCCGTAACATTACTGCGACGTTACAAGAATCTACATGGTATCCACGGAAATGGTCCCTGGTCACTGCAGCGCGCTGTCAGAAGGACAACAAAATTACGCGGAAAATTCAGTGAAATCCAGAAAGCTTTGGACCGTCCATTGAAAGAAGAAGGAAACTCGAGTCGTTGAAGGCAATTGGAGCGAACGAGAGATAGAAATTTCCAAAGGGATGTCTTATTCCTGGCAAGAAACTGGCCCTGCCAGGTCGGCCCACTTTACGAGGATGGATTTAATGAATGAACAAGCGATGGGAAAAAACTTCAAAGGGCAAAAGCGGCTCGTAAGGGAGCAAGAGGTGAAGCGAAGAAGGGAAGGTCTGGTGGAAACAGTGGAAAAGAGCGGAAGTAAAGTACGACAAAACCTCAATCCCTTTAATGGAGACAAATCCCCCTCTGCGTGCGGCCTCCTGCGAAGGAACGGCGGCAGACAATTTGTAAGAGTATATCCTACCTAGCCTTATATTAGTACCCAACGCCAGGGGTGGCTCCAGTGGCCAATCATCCTCAGACTTTCCTCACCTTCCTTTTTCTCCCTGCACCCCTTGGTCCTTCCATTCTTCCACGCTCACTTCCTCCTCCTGTTCCCTATTTTCTTCCTTTCGTTCTTTATTTCATCCCTCTCTCACGGCTTTCAGTCCTGTGCCTGGCTGCGTAAAATCGGCTGGCACACACGAGCAACGAGGGCTCGTTGCTGAAATTATAAAATTAACGAGCGGCATCCATCAGCCGACATAATACCAAGCATTAAGCCTGGTCTGGCCCCGCGAAACGAAGTTTTTGCCTGGCCACTCAATCTTGGTTAAATCTCTCTCTGTCTTCCTCTCTCTCTTCCTCAGCTCTGTACGCCGATTCGCTGTCCTCGTCGCTCGCGTTATCGCGCTCGCTTCCACAGGGTGCTACGTCTGTCTCGTTTCGTTAATGCAAGAGGACGTGTGTGGAAGCGTAGGTGCAAAATCCGTATGCGCGTTTTTCTCGCTGCACGCGAGAAGCTTTCGTTAGTTTTAACCTTTTCACGGTGGCTTGCTTTTGACGTTCGCCGCTTACACGAAAACACGGCCGCGCGCCACTTTCAGAATGCAATTTATCACGAACCTTTATGCGGCCACGTCGAAAATTCTTACGACTACGTCGCTAGATATACCGTTCGAGGTTAATTTTGTTGTAGCTGCAAGGCTGGTGTGCTGTAGATACTCGCGATGATGTTTAACTGTTGATTTTGTGTCGGAGGTGTGAGGAAATACAGATACCGGTGAGGATTTTGCGATCTTCTGAGATTTGATAATTGGACCTGTAAGGGGGTGGTAAGGGTGACACGGAGGAACACGGGTGAGAAACTCAAAATCGTCTTGTCTCGGAAAGCTTTATTTCGCATTCTGGTCTCTGCTTAATTGCTCGAAGATCTCTTAACTCGTTAAACGACACGCCGGTTTTACGTGCAGTTCCGTTCATGCCACATGTTACGCGGTGCATATGGAATATCCCGCCTTGGCATCGCTAAATGAGCCGTGAGGTCGGTATTTCTAAGGTTTATAACACGATCGTAAAGACAGACTATTTTAAAGTTGGGCTCCAGGTATATTGGGGTGCAATGAAACTAATGTCGTTTCAAATCTTAATTTCATCCACGCTGAATAGCCAAAAGACGTGTTAAAAACCTCGGTAATTCTGAAGGGTCATCCTGAAGTTCCGTTAAGGGTAACAAACTACCGACGCATCGGACCTGGACGAACATCGTAACCCTTGGATAAAACCCGTGACCTCACGCCCGCTCAGGTATTGTCTCACCCTTACCGAAAAAAGGCGCGTCAAGGGCGCATGGAAGGGGTGATCACAACACTTAGGATACCGCTAATTGGGAAATTAACATTTCTCTAAATAACCGAATAGCCGAAAAAAGTCAAGCAGTCAAATTTCAGCTCTCAAGTAGCAGTCTAGTTCAAGATTTCAAGTAGTCACATTCCAGCTCTCAAGGTGTCACATCCAAACCTTCGAGCAGTCATATCCAAACTTTTAGTCAGTCATATTCATTCCTTCAGAGAGTTATAATCGCGACTCCGAGGAAAGGAGTCAAGATGAAATAAGTTAACACTTTACCTACTGCTAGCACTGCAACGGCATACGTACTTCCGACCAACCGCTCAGCTTTAGAATCTCCCTGGCGCCGGCTCTGTTTCGGCTTAGACTGTCGCACGGGAGTATCTGTGCGTTTCGTATGCTCAGATAAATTTGTAAAAAAAAAACTGATACTAAGGACATGAAACAGTCCTCCACTTGACCTGGGACATTGCGGTCCTAGGACCGCAACAATGTGGGAGCTTACAAAGCAACGCAACTAACGCAACTGAGCAACGTACCAAAAAGCCTAAAAATAGGCTATCGGTCGGTGAGCATCGGCGACCAAAAGCCTATTAACACGTTGACTGCCACGCGCATTTTACGTGGTTTGCCCATGGCGCCAACGTGAATATTTTATTATGCTATGCATATTATGTTGAAATATTATTTACAACGGATAAGGTGAGTTATATAATCGCGTTTAATGTATTTTTCGTGGTGGGGTAACCGGTGACCCCCGCGGCGCTGTAGACCATTTTTGCCATTATCAATTGTTTAAAAAGCAACTAGAAAAAATATTTCAATTCCCGATTTTCGGATGAAGTTAGCGATGTATTTAGTGAAATGTTCCGATCACGAAGATTGCATTTCATCGAGCAATTACGTAGAGAAAAAACGTCGTCGCGAATTTAAAAAGAAACCTGGAAGTGTGCGAAATGTAAGGCGATTTTGCAAAGTGTGCTATGAAAATAATTCAAATCAGCTAGGAAGAATGAGAGCAAAGAATTGCACTAAAAATGTGGCGACATATTGTGCCGACTGTTTTGGTTCACCTTTTCTTTGTATAAATAAAATTATTTTTGCATGTTCTGTATGGCACTAATTTCTTCGAACCATTATAGTAACATTGGTACTATTTAAAAATTTATCGGTATCGATATTTACTCTAATTATGTATTTTTACTAATGGTCGCGTCGCAGGTCACCGGTGGCCCCCATGGCGCCATCGCCAAGTTGAGCGTCGGTCATCGGTGACCCCCGTGGCAGTCAACGTGTTAATAGGCCTCCGGTCGGTAAAGTGTTAACATTTGGACTACCGACCAAAATTAACAGCCCTCGACCGTAAAACGTCTAAAGCAGCCCACGCGTTCCTAACAAGGAAACAACTTCTTCATTCGCGACGCGTGGAAACACCACAGTTAGCCGCCTTATTTAGTTATACAAAAGGTAGGGTTTGTTAAGGTTTGTTAAGGTAGTTAGATGAAAGATTCTTGGGTTAAGACTTTGGATCATTAGGTGATGAAGAGTGTATACAAATCAAGGGACGCTGGCAATAGGGATATAAACAGGTCTCCATTTGACCTGAAACATTGCGGTCCTAGAGCCGCAACAAATGGTGAGCAGAAATATGTTTCATTTTTCTATGAAAACAACTGGAAAATCTTGTATGAAATGTGTAGAGTATAACTGATAACAGATGAAGGTATTTGTTTAAAGTACCTCGCGATTTTGAAATAGTTTATTATGGAATTGTAAGGAATTTTGATAGTGCTCGATTGGAATTGGCTCTGAGTCACAGGCTTTTGTTTTCTCATGGCCAACCTTTGATCTTCATTACCATCTGTTACGCGAAGTACGAACTCGATAGATTTCTCGAGGAGTTCCATCGACGTCAAGAAGACCGTGATAAATTGCGATCGAAGGGGGCCTGTAAGAAACAAATCGACTGAATCGCGTAAAAACTTGGATAATCGTAGGGAAGTAGTTTTTGCTGTATTTGTAACTACGTAGAGGCAGGACGTTAGAAATCCCGTTTGTTTAGGTCACCAGACTTCTTCCACGACATTAGTTAATGTCACAGTGATTGAAATGGTTCGTCTATTCGGACATTCTGCGAGATACACGAAAAGATTAGATGTCAATAAAAGGTTGGAGATATAAACTTCCTGTTTCCTCAAAAATGTGGAATTCTTAATTCACGATATTTACAAATAACCTATTATTATTAATATATATCTTATTTCATTTACAACTGAAAGAATTATATACCTAAATTTTCTGTAAAATAACATAAAGAAGTTGAAAATAGTCTACTTTTAATTTCTCCCACCTTCTAGATTAATTAAAAGTAATATCGTGTAATATTTTTGTTTCAGGTAAGCGAATTGAACTTGCTCCCAATCTTAGAATAAAAAGGAATTTTGACAATTACTTCATATGGGTAAGTCAAACTATATCTCCACAATTTTCCCTCGAAATTAATATTTGAGCAAACGGATCCTATGGAATATTATATCACGAATTCAAATTCAAACGAATCCCCAGGGAACAATTAATTGTACGCCTTCAATGGACAGAAATTTCCAAATAACCACGCGAAAATATTATATAGTTAACAATCCTGTTATTTTTAGACGAATAAATCCCACGAATGCATAACAAATAAATATATTTCTGTAAACTCGAAGTTAAAGTAATATAAAATAGTAAGGAAATATTGTTATTTTTGCTGCCTACATTTTATACAATCGTGCTAGTTTATTATGTCTCCCTTTATAACTCGTATTAACCTAATTACGCATTCCCTCGTTTTATTAACACACCTTAATACACGAATCTTTGTTTTCCTCTATTGATGTGCTCGCGAAATTTAAACGATAACATTAATTTTCTTTTACCATCTTTAATAAACTCTGCAAATCTCGATTTTATATATCCGAAGCTAACAAAGGAATCCTACGAATTAATTTAAAAAGATTTTCAAACACTCCCTTAAAATCAAATAACATGTTCCCAGAAAATTACTCCCAATTGAACACTAAATTGCGGAATTAATAAGACCTTCAGCCGTTGATCAAAGAAGAATCAGCATCAGCCACCCCATAGATCACCAGCCCCGTAACGACAAACGACCGGAAGGGAGACAGAGAAAGAAAACGGAAAAACGACATAAAAATTCCGGGAAGTATGATCGTCGAATCCCTGAGGGAAATTTAATTTCCCTGTTGCCTGTCTGAAACGTTCCTCCACGCTCGCCGCGAATCACTATGACAGAATGTTTTCATATAATATCAAAAGCTCGGGCCAGACGAGCACGCGGCCCTTGCGGACTACTCAATCATCCCTCTTAATCCGGGGCTAAGGTCTAAAGGACTAAAGGTAATCAAGATAAACTACTCTCCCGGGGGAATTTGAAGTTGCAGCTGCTTCGAAGGAGACATCGAAGTAATTAATTCGTATCTTTTGCCCCCTGGATCCACCCCTTCTTGTCGCGTGGACGCGTAGACGCCGGAAATAAAGTAACAGAAGAAAGTTATTTTTCCTCCAGGAAATGAAGCTTATGAAATAGACGTTTCAATTAGCACAGTTCGGCTATTCAAATACCTGGGGATTAGAATCAGCCCTGGGGAGAGCGTGAATTACCTCGATGAAATTAAAAATTATCAGATCGTCTCTTCCTCTGCTTTGTTTTCATCTTCTGTCTCCTGGTTCACCCTTTCTTTAATTAAAATGCGATTTTTCAGTCTCTCGGGCGAACACGTTTCAGCAGTTGTTGTGACTGGTCAAGGGATTGCAGTTTCGTGATATTTCACGATTTCATTTTCGTACCCAGCTTCTGTAATTTACGAGTTCGTTCCGCGTTTCGCTTTAGAAGTATTTGAATCGGTGTTCGAAAAGGGAGGAAGGAAGGGTCGGTTGATTTTACTGCTTTCGCTGAATCAAGGAGGAACTTAATGTGGATACGTAAATTGTAGAGTTCTGTGACATTAATGTTGCCGGTGTACGTACATGTAAAGTATGAATAATGTATAGGAAGCGTTTCCTGTGGAATTGAGAAAAATGAGGGAAATTTTGGTTGTAAAATTTGCATTGCACGTTAATGGAGTACCATTTGAATGCAGTGTGCAGGTTTAATTTATGTTACTGTCGAAACTCGGATATTTTTCGGTTGTATTATTTTTTGATCACACGAATTATCTGATACGAGCATGTCTATTGAAATCCTCTGCTCATAACTGTCTTGATTTCATGAATTCTTCAGCCACTAATACACGTGAATTAAAATTCGTCTCTTTTCTAAGCTTGTCATTTCTATACGCGATATTATAGCGAATCAAAATTTCTTCTCTGAATTTTTGAAAATAAAATTATCTCTATTTTACGGAGCTTCGTACACTCAATTTTCCTTTCTAGAATTAGGACTGTCGTTTCTAGCACGCTCCTCCGATTCACCTTACTCTCTGATCGCATCGAACCTCTGATTTCTCTCTAACGTTACCTAAGTAAAATAATCTGTCGATAAAAGAGCCTGATACTTTCTGCATCCCGTATGATCGTTGTTAAAACAAATCCCGGTTTAATCGAGCCACCGCTTCGGCCGCTTGCGAGGAGTAAAATTCAGCGTATAAACACGCGTCGGAAACAAAGGGGGTAAAACCCGAACTGTATTCCCCCTTTTCGACATCAGAAACGTTCGTTTCAATTATCCCGCGAGAGGATGTCGTGTAACACTGGACGGGCTCGCGGAACCATAAATATTTATACGTAATTCCTTGGCAATTTATCGCATATTTATACAAAGTCGCGCGACTCAGAACGGCTCTCGCAGTGGTGTCGAAGCGGGACGGAGCGCGAAGTTAAGCGCTTTATGTTTGAGCCAGGCTAATAGGAATTCTCGCTTAGTAACGCCGATAGTGGAGGCGGCGCAGGCGTGCTGGAAGAGCTTTGGCGATTTGTCGCGTGCAGAAGTTGCACGTGGTGTGCACTCTCTTCTGTTTGAAGCGGTCATCGGTGCATAGAAAGCGTGGAAAAAGTCTGTTTTTGCTAACACACTTTTTGCTTGTGTTCTTTGTACGGTGCAGTGAAAGGATTTTTATTCTTATTTCCTTTTGGACCCATCTGTTTTTTTATTTCTGCTTCAGCTTTAGAAGAGTAGCCTTTAGTAGAAGCCTTCGTCGTATTTGTTGTTTGTATAAATGAAGAGAGATAGAGGTTTCGAGGTTTGTGATATTTTTTAACAGGTATTTAGTTGCGAGCATATGCTAGTACTATTGTATCACCTGAAACTGAAAATTTGAAAATAACTTTTGTTGTTAATGTTGAAATTAAAATATGGCTTTTGAAGACCAAATTCTTGGCTTGAAACTCGGGCTTGAGATCAAAGGCTTCTTGTTTGGGATTTGAAGTGTCATGGGCTTGACATGACTTGAAGTAGGTCTCAGAGTGATTACGCTTGTTTAGTTTAATTATTTTGGGACTACGAGATCAACGGTTTGAGAGAAATTGATGAAAATTCTACACTTTCCTGGTTTCGTTTAATATTTATTTATAATGAACTTAATCGTTAGAATTCTAAATGAGTATATCCAAGTGACAGCTATTAATTTATTTAATACAATATTAATAAGCGTATTATACAACTGACAATTGATAAGTGACAATTAAAATATCTAAACGACAAAATTCTAAATATTTGTAAATTTTATACCATTACATATTTCTCTACTTTACATAATTCCTGGTATTATAAACACATGATAATAATTAATTTATCAATTTTTAAAAATAACCAAGTCTCCCTATTCATGTATCCATATCCAGCACAATTGAACTCCTGACCAATATTCCTCAAGAAGTCACACTTAACCGTACGATAATACGATAATAGATGTTGTAAATATAATATTGCAAAACTGAGCATAATTTTATTTTATAACCTATGCTATAACTAGAAGTATAATTTACAAAATTTTACTTTCGTTGAAACTATAAAAGCCTTTTTACATATTCACATTTTACGTCGATTCAACTAACCAATACTTCTAATCAATATTCCAGTGCACATATAAATCTTGAATGAAACTTTCTTCCCTCCTAAAGAGTAGCTTCGTGATGTCCCATCCTCATCCCTTCTGAACCGAGGAACAGTAGCATAAAAATCCCGTTCACGATCAGTATACACCAGCCGACAGCATTTCCTAGACGTAGAATGACTGGCATGGATCTCTTTTGATTGCACGAGTCTCGTCTAGGACCGAGGAGAACGCGACGCGCCGCAGGAATTCGCGTTACGTTACGAAGAAATCCCAGGAAGGATTAAAGAGGTCGGAGGAGAAAGAATGGAACGCTAAACGGCGCTCGACGAAGCTGGCAGGCATTCCTAGCTGCGGCTATCCCGCGGGAATATTTATATTCTCGCCACCTAGCCACCGTAAATCCCTGGCCGGCAATTAAGGCTGGCCAGCAAACGGGTCTCGTTTCGTCTGGTCTCGTCTGCCGGCGCGGCGTCCAGTTTGCAGCCTTGTAACTCTCGACGGTCGTTAACGCGGACTATCATTGCGCGCGGTGCCGCTAACCGGCACGATGCGTTCGTCTTTCTCCATCTTGTTCAGCTTCTAGCTAGTTTGTCCGCACGGCCACTCGTTAGCCCCACTCATTGCCGCAAAATGTTGCCGCATTATCCTTCCGTGTTCCTGCAAACGGTACAACACGTGGACCCCATGGCATCGCGTGTCCCATGTTAGATTCGGAACTGGCTTTAGATGATTTAGAGGTGGCATGTCTTAAGTGGAAAAATGGACAATGGTTTTGGTTGAGAAAGGGAGAAAGGGCTAGAGAGAGAGATGGGAGGAGGGGATGGGTAAATTAGAGGGGTGAGAAGAAGAGGGAGGGGAAAACTGGATAAGGAGGAAACGCGGGAAGAAAGGGCGAAGATGAAAAGAGAGGGAAAGCGAAAAAGAAAGAGCAAAGGGGGAGAAAAAAGGAGGAAAGAAAGTAAGAGGGAAAAAGAAAGGTGGGAGAGAGTGAGAGAGACAAAGAAGAGAAAGAGGGAGAGAGCTTTAGGATTTTCTTGGAGATGCTTGCTGTTTCATATTGCGTTGGTAGTATGTGGGTTAAAGATCGAAATTATGTATATATGCTGATTATAGCAATACATTTGCGTTGAGTAATGACACGTTACATGCGATATCCGTATCGGCCATATGCCTTGGTATTACTAATAATTGCAACAAAATTTGAAGGTTGAAAGAGTTTTAAGAATATTAGTGATTATTATAATGCATTGGAAGGTGGTAAATTATTGTTGTTGTTATTATTATACTCAAAGCTGAATGTGTGCAAGTGGCGTGCAATAGTTTTGATATTGATACAACTATACAAATGATAGTGAAGTTTAATGTAATGAAAAGATGGTTATTTAATATGAATATCAATTCAATTTCTCCAATGGAAAGAAGATAACGATGAAAAATATTGTATAATGTGGTCCATTTTCAAAGTTTAATTTTAATTTTGTAGTGTATTTTATGATATACGATAAGAGCATATAATATAATTGCTTTTTATGTATCCTGGTTTATGATCATCATTGAATTCGTTACATAATTGATAAATGGTAATTCTAATTTAATATTGTACTATTACAATATCAGAAAAATAAAATAGAATGTTACCATAATGTTCACAATAATGAAATAATTAAATGGAAATAGAAATTTTAACAGTATTAACAGTAATGTTTGCATTGCTATTTATATTACTGTAATACAAATAATTGTATTAATAGTAATATTTATGGTGATGTAATATTAATATTTTTATAGACAGTAATATTTATATCACTGTAATACTAATATTTCTATACATAGTAATAGTTGTATTACTATTATATTAATATTCGTAGTACTATTATTTGTATTAACAGAAATATTTATTTAATTATAATACTAATATTAATAGTAACATCACATATGTACGACTTTATAATGCAATACAGTACAGTGTTGCTTTTGAATACAGTACCTCTTTTCCGCCAAATATTCCACTCCATTACACAATCGTTTTATTTACACGAACATCCACTGCTTCCTTTTCAACCGTTATACTGTCCTATTTCATGACATAACACAATGCAAACGTTAGTTTTGGACATACTATTACTATATTAGTACATATTGCGTTACATACCATACGTCATTACTCGTGCATACGTTCCACCATTTTTAAGCGCCATTACACGACACTCTGCGATACACTATGCATATTTACGTGCTAATATCACGCGCGTCTAGCAACGTTCTAACATAACGAGTGGTTACACTGGCAAGCTGGCTTCGTTCTACTCATTAACCTTCCTCGTTTGCGTGAAATGTTTCCAAGTTATATACCATCTCAACTGGAAGAACGAACACGCGGTGCTCAAGTATGTATACACACGGTTGCGTAGAAGTGACGTAAGATTTGTCACGTACGCCGTGACGACGACAAGTTTGCAGCAAGTTTTGTCCCGCGGTTTATGTCCTCCTGTAATTTGCCGTGGACCCCGCGTCTTTACGCCGTCAGGTGGGTCAACTGCACTCCCTCGTTAACTTGCCACGTGCTAGTAAAATCTCGTCGAATTACCCTACCGCATGGCCGTGCACGTTTCGACACGCCAAACTCGCCAGCTGTGCCGAAAATAAATCATACCACGACGTTGCGACACTAGCGACACTAGCGTGACGCTTGTGTACCGAGTGGTGTCATGGCGGACAAAAGGCGCTCGCAAATTTAACGTGACGAGTAAATAAAACGAGTGACGAATGGCTTGCATTAAAGTTGACGATATTTTTACTAGCTTGTTTAATTTTGCTTTGCTAGTAGTTTGCCTCCGTTGATATTGTGTTTCTCGGGTATTTGCAGAAAATATGTATTGTGGTAAATGTAATCTAATAAATAGGATCTAATTATACAGATTTAATTTAACTTTTGTTACTTACTTATTAGTTTACCTTATTTATGTTAGCTTTGCCTTTTTGGATGTTCTAAGTTTTTGTATTCTTTATAGAATTTCAGCCTGTTCCTGGAGATTCTAAACAGAAATAAAAGATTTATGAATTCCTATGTAATAAGGATTATTATATTATATTATAAATAAAATAATTTATATATCATACCTGGAGGCAAGCAAAAAGCAATTTGTCTCTGAAGGAAAGGAAATTATTAATAGCTAATATACTAATTTTTTATTTTCAGAATTTCTTTATGGATAACATAGTATAATATCAGTCATTTGTAATTTTTATAATTAGTTGAGACTTGTGCACATTATCAACATTTATATTTCAAAGATCGTAATCTTGAATTGCTAGATTTCATATAGCTCTGATATATCATGTAACAAAATTGACTATCAGAATTTTAAAAAAGGGAAGAAAAAGGAATGTTAATAAGCCTAGGGAAATGTTGCATAATTTTTGCTACGTTTCTAATGCTCTACCTCTTTCTCTACTCAAATATAGCTATACAAATAGCTATTATAAAGTACAGCTTGCAGGCTGTTAGCATTACAAGTATTTGAGCAATGAAACTATGCATAATACATAAAAAAGGAATAAATATCACGTGGGCTAATGAACAGGTCTGTAATTTAGATAATGGCCACAGATGTTAAGAACAAAAGGATTAAACAGCGTGTCAAATATCGTTTAAAAAGTGTTTCAAAGTGTTTAAAAAGTATTTGATTACAATGATACATTCTCTGTGCATATATCCATTGAACCAGTATAATAATCTCAAAATATATGCACCCTATATATTTTTAAATGATATAGATAATGCCCTATAAATCTTGCAAGGGAAAACATTCTCTCAGCAATACAAAAACAATAAAAACAAAATAGGGCATTATAATTTATAATAAAAATTTCATAGTTACAAATTTCTCATTGTAGACATAATACCACCTATATTTTTTCTTTTTAATTTCAATTCTTTTCGAGAATTAGGGAATAATAGAATAGAATAGAATGTTATCTACTTCTAGATATATTCTATTAACAGTTTCTTGTCAACTTTTTTAATTTAGTATTATATCTTTTTATCACAAGGAATATTAGAATATCAAATTCTTTAAGAGCTTACAATAAAAGTATTAAGCTACAAATTTACCTTGAAGTTTTATATTCAGTGCCTAACGTGATATTTTCACACCTCCACGAAAAATATTCGTCGCATAACACGAAGTCTTCTCTAACACTCGATTTGCAACTTTCCAGTCAACTCATAATTTAGAAAATATTCGTTCGTATACATGCTTGCATAATCTCTCCATCGAGAACGATGAAAATCTCTTCACCATCGACTGAACATTAACATCGACACCGAACGGAGACCTTCTCGCTTCCTAAACAAAATCGTGCAAATAATTCACATTCTAGGCATTTACATTCACCGTCGCAGTTCTGAAAGATTGAATACTGGCCAGGTAACCGAAGGGTTGAAGCGGGTTGAAATCAAAGCGTTGCACGGCCGCGCTTGTTAAGCGCAAATCAGAACTTGGAGTTTACGTAATATCTCGTAACGATCACTGGCATCAGATGTACCGAACGACGGTAAATGAAACGCGAAACGATAAATCATGCTGCCGCGCATACTGCGGTTATGTTTTTCGATCTCCATGCAGATGGCTTGTAAACGTTCCATTAATCGAGATTGCACCGTTGTAATAACGACCGTGCTGCATACATCCGTGCATCATGAAAATCGAAATCGCTTTATTGGCCACAATCAGAGTGATACGCTTAAAAAGCGGAAATGCTGCTGTCTTTTAGCTTTCGTTTGATCACGGTTTATAATTTCAGGGGTATATATTCGCTGTTGAATCGATTCTGAGGATTCCAGAGGGTTTATGTTTCAAGGATGAAAAAATTGGAACAATTATTTTGTTGGATGGTTCAGAAGTATGCAGGGTTCATAAAGATTCGGATCTTTTTCTTCAATGCTTGCTGAACTTATATCAAATCGAAAGCAAATAAACTAATTTCGAGTTGCATCGCTGCCAAGGATTCGATGGGGTTATAATGCTTCAATGATGAAACATCGTAAGAATTATTTCATTTGGATGTTCACGAACACAAAAGGTTCGCAGAAATTCGAGTCTGTTCTTTATCAGTGTTTGCGTGCTTGCTGGGTTAACAATGAGTCGAAAGAACGCAAATTTATGCGAAAGAATGTAGTTACGATTTTTGGTAACCTGGTAATTAAGCGGGTGTGCTACTCGAAGGAGTTGGGTTACCCACAGCGACCTTAAGAGCTGTTAACTTCAACCTCCTGTTTGGTAAAGGGGGACCAAGACAGACGAGGGAAGGGCCTGTGAAGAATAGATTTGAGGGTCGGTGAAAATGGGATGGAGGATGTTCGTCTGGTTTTTAAAGTGTACTCCTTCCCCTTCTTGTTTGTTCCCACCCTTGTTCCGCCACCCCTCTTATTTCTCTGGATACATTCTTTACCTTTCAACCGTGGAGAAAATACCTGACTCGTGGCCGAATTGATCTGCGTGTGTCAGTGTAGTAGTGGCTATGGTGTGAATGAAAGTTAAAGGGTATCATTAAGAATTGTTTCTTGATGAAGAAACATCATTTATTTGCAGCCCTCTCCTTCTGCATTTAAAACTTTTCGAACCACTTTCGTGCAGTACGATCACTTACACATTTGAGTTTGAAATGCCATACAAATATCCCGAGCTGCCTCAGAAGCTAAGTTTGAACTCATAAAGCAAACATGCACGAATAACAATGTTAGCAGCAGACATTTCCCGGTGAGTTTTTGCGTCAGAAATGATATGCCGCGAACCAACTTTTCGTAGTAACTGATGCATTACGAGTTTTCCTAGCCCTCCGAAGCATAAAAGCAATAAAAAGTAATAAAACATTTGGACACCAAGTGCCGAAATGACCACGTGGAAACAACCGCACCAACTTTCTGAAACTATCTCCAACGAACCGATAGAAACATACGATCCACCGTATGCATTATTTTCGGTCTCGACGCAAACAGACGTTGTTGCACAACTACACTTCTACCCATAACACTAAATATTCTCAGCTATTGGAGCCTGACTTCGTTTTATTCGTTTTATTTAACCATTTAACCATAGTCTACACACCTTTTTGAACAACCGAGATTCTTCCTATTCCTAAAATTTTCAAACGATATTCGCTGCTTCTTAGATGTAGCGATAATTTAAGTTCTCGTATTAGCTGAAATTTATTTGGAAAAATTCTGTTACTCGATTGTCGAAATGCCGATACAAAGCACCCACCTATATTCCTATATTTTATTAGAAAGTTAGTTTGAAATTAATCCAACCAGTCGTTAATTCGTTTTCTGTCTTCAAAGATTCATTAGCATTGCGATGGTATAATAGCAGGTTGTATAATAGTATTAAGTCCCTAGATGTAACTATCCTTATTTATACAGGAGTTTTCATAAATTCACCATGACATTTATCATACCAATAATCAGAATCTTAACAAGCAATTGTAGAGGTACACCAATATGAACATCCAAAGAATTCCTCGAAGCATCATGAATTTAGAACCGTGCCATTGCAAGTGTGTCAGATTAAAGGACCCAAATAATCAGCCTCGTGATGCATAAGTAAGAACCGCGTATAGGCCGGGAAATGAAGAAATAGAACGTTAGACAGGAAGAATAAGAGGGTGCAAGAAGGGTGGAAGGCCGTTGAAGGTATCTCACGAAGTCGAAACGGCCGTGTTGGAAAATTCCATGCATACGCGAGTATATCGCGAAAACAACCGGCACGAACGCACTGTAATAATACGGAAGGCTCGTGTGTGCATCTGTAAAATTGCGTTTAATATCAACCGATTCTCGCCTCTGCCTTTGTTTAGTCCCATAAACAAGCAAGAACATACTCCCGCGGGTGGATGGGCGTTTATTAAAATCAACCGGTGGAACGGATCGATCGAAACGCGTGTGCTCGTTTTAATAATACTGGCCAGGCCGATAATGATTTCGAAGTATGATACGAGCTGGGACTCGTCCGCGTGATATTGTTAGATGCACACATGCTGAACGCGGGAATAATAGGGGAGGCGTATCGATCCGTCGATCGTTATCACCGGCAACGATAACGCATAGAATATCGGGGGAATATCGCGAATTTAATCCTTAATTGTTAGCTATGTTGCGAGCTTTACATGATTTCCCGCGGAGATTTAGCGCGATCGAGAGCCTGAAAGAAAGTGTTTGCGTGTAGGAATTCGTGATACCAGGGGTGCTCTGGGGATCGTTCTTTGAGATCGCAGTGGTAGTGTAGAAATAGGAATTAGTTGGTGGAATGAGAGGACTAGTAGTATTTTGAATTATTATACCTGCAATAGTCCCTGTAAGCTTAACTCATACTTCGGAAGCATTTATTATACGCTAATATCGTTTTATAGAAATGTTAATGATAGACATAATTGTACCATTTATTGTATCATTTTAAATCCAAAAGCTTCTGATACAAGCTCAATACGATTCGTTTTCCTCTTTCAATTAAACAATCTTGCTTCGAGAAACTACCTACATCTGGTCCACCCCTTCGGTCGCGGAATTCCTCCAACGAAGGATATGCTCGCAAGTGTACATCTCCCTTGCTCGCGGAATTGCTTTTCCGTTGTCAGTTCGCAGGTTGGGCGGGTAAGAACCGGGAAGAACAGCGAGATGGTAGGGTGGAAGGGGTGGTAATGACATCGGTGCACTGTCTGGAGCAATGTGCTCCGCTGGAAGGGAAACGGTAAGGGTGACACCGGCCCAGGAGGGCAGAAAGGAGAAGCGTTGGACGACTGGAAATAGCTTGTTGCATTCAGACGAGGATAAGCCGTGGCGGGCTCCATCTTGTTTACTTTGTAGAATGGTTCGCTGGTATTTGGCCCCGTAGTCACCCTCTGCCACCCCTCTCTGTCTCTCCGCGAGCCTTGTAAACGTTCGACCCTTCGTCTCGTCGCCCCCTTCCACGTCATTGCTTTTATTTCGCCGCTGGCCTTGCGGATGGTACGATGAAATATGTAAAGGAATGTGTACGAGGTGAAAACGTTCGTTGCAGACGGGAAGCGGAAGATACTCGCGCGGGAAAGTAAGTGCTTCTCGAGTGCGTTTCTGAAGTTGTGGAGGGTGCTTCCACGTTGTCGTTCTTCCGATATCGATTGCCAGATCGGTGGTAAATGGGAAATCTTTACCACGGTACGTGCTAGTAGTAGTTTCGGAGTCATTTTGCAGTGTTTATGATGAATTACTTGGCGATTGATGTTCGTAACGTTGTATTTTATTCCATTTGGCAGTATTGTATTATACGATGTTAATGTACTATATTTCTGAGAGGACGAGTTAGTAAATTTATGATGAATTACTTGGCGATTGATGTTCGTAACGTTGTATTTTATGCCATTTGGCAGTATTGTATTATACGATGTTAATGTACTATATTTCTGAGAGGACGAGTTAGTAAATTGTTCGTGAAACATGTTTCTTAGATTTTTAAAGAAGGGATTGGGTGGTTTAAGCTTTCGACGTGTTGTCGTTTAGTAAATTGGAAAATTAATATTCTCTGGGTACGACATATTTTAGGAAAAAGTGTACATACGTACGTAGTATCAAACATTTCTGAAATTGTGAACCAAACATCACCAAGCTGTAAGTAACAGACTTGTCTTAAGTACGAGTACAATGTTAGCAATTTTTCCCTGCACAACCCCCATGTAATTTCTAATTTCCGCAATCACGTGTCATCAGAAGCCAGCACAACTATAAAAGCGACACACGACTCAGATATAAATCGCCGGTGTAACATGAGGATAAATTCTTGATCAAGCGATATTATAAAAGGTCCACTGCCCCTGTGGGAATTGCAGGACAGCGGTGGTTGTCGACTTATTAAATTTACCGGGCCACAAATTTCAGCTCGGGGAAGACGCTGGATTTGGGGTCCACAGGCAACCTGTATAACCGCGTACTCGGGCTAGACGGTATAATGTACAACTTCAGGACCACCAAATTCCCTCCTAAATACCCCGCCTAACTGGCTTACTGGCTGCAGCTAGGAGCACGGCCAGTATCGCTGTGCCAGTAGCAGAGCTGGCTCTTCGCCTTTCTCAGGCTTACCATGCACACGTGTACCACTGAAGGTTCCTAGGCTCGATATTACCAGGCGAATATCTCGTAAATACACCGACCCGGTGTCAGCCGCTTCAGGAATTCTGGCTTTCTCCATGTAGCCCGACAATTAACGCGATGGCTATACCTGGGATAATAAAAGTGCAGTAATGCGTAAGTATAGTTGGAGCTTCTGCTCGGTTAGATGTCGAGAGGCTATTCTGATCGGTTGTTAGAACTCTGTCTGGCATGGAGTACAGTTTTAGGAGTGTTATTTTACACGTGGTTGGGGTTTTAGTATGGTTAGTGGAAGGAGTGTTATCTGTTGTAAATCGAGGATGATTTTGTTTTTAAATGATTCATAAGGGAGAAGAAATATTTTTATAATTTTTATATTATTGCGATGAGTATACTTTGATCGAAATGAATAATTGGTTTAAAAACATTGACAAGAAATTTTTATTAATATGTTCGATAATGTTTTCTTTGAATTATTTATATTAAAAATGCAGAACAGTTTGTAGTATAATTAACTTGTTTACGTATACAATTGGAACAGTATAACTGATCTAGTTGCATCGTTAAAAGCAGATTTTAAAAACGTTGAAAGTTTTACAAGTTTAAACTTATCGCATAAGAGATAAAATAGATGAAGCTGCTCCATTTATACTTCTTAGCAATTTTTAAGTAAGTTCACTGAAAGGAAGGTAGAAAATATGGATATAACTGAAACTTTCTCGTGCAACTTGAACTTCAGCATTCAATGTAACTTCACAAATTTTATACAAATTTATCGTTGTCGATTCTGGAAATATTCCATAGATGTAGTGAGGAGAATAAGTTTCGTTACAAGTTTACGATGACTTTTACAAAAGTTGCACCTGTTCGAGAAACAGTAGCAACTTCATTGAAAGATGTTTTAGGAAAAAGCATAGTTTCTGACGATCTATGATACACTCAAAATTAGAAGAAAATGTTTTCCCCCTAGTAACCTAATTTTGATTAATATTATGTCCAATTTTGAGGAAGCCAATTGTAAATATATTTCAATAGTTAACGATTAATATACTTTATTTAATTTAATTCTTTCAGATTTTAGTACTGCTGTATCATTTGTAAATTTGCTTTAATAACTTCAGTAATTTATTGCATTAGACATTCATAATATTTCTCAAAAATATTCGACGAAGTAAATAAAATTTTTCCTATATTATTGCTTGGTTCTCTGTAATCATTAATTACGTTAAAATTAAAAATCGTCCTCTATTTCTATACTTGATTAAATTAATTTAATTATAATTCCTATTCTTCATGGAAAGAAATTAAAAATCAGACAGAAATTGATAATATTTATATTCTCGTTATACATTCTTTACATTCCGTACGTAATAATAAATTAAATATCATATAAATTTATAAAATCAGTGACCACCATTACTAATAATCCAGTTACAACTTATGTCTACTGAGGTACCAAAATTAATAATAAAAAATAGAATCATGGAAAATGATTCAGCCTATTACTAATAATTCTCTCGTGAACATAATATACAACAATCGCATTAAATTTCCGTGGTAAAAAATCATGCAAGCGAAGGAGCTCAATTTTAAACCGCCATCTCTCCATTATGACTCGCATCATACTCCCTCGAGCAACACCACACACCCTCACCAACGAGTTACGTGTTCTCACAATGCGGGCCAGGACGCCTTGCCAGACAGTTTTCGAAGGCGAACAAGAGACTCCCGTTCGCCAGACACTAAAAGGAAGACAGAGAACGCGACAGTCCCTTGGACAAGCAGGTTTTAAGTAACGGAGCCCACCCACTCGTGCTTCCCTTAACGAACTTCGAAGGATTCGGTCGTGGAAAAAGGAGAAAAGGATAGAGCACAGAAGGGCACGGGTAAGATTTGAGAAAAGCGTGACAGGGTGAAAGTGAGGGCAGAGACGAGACGACGCGGTGGATGGAGGGAACCAGACGATCCGAATACGGGTGAAAGAGGCAGAGGGTGGACGAGGTGAAGGCCGAGGGGCGGGGAAAGAGGAGCAAGGGAAGAAAGAGAGAAAGCTTGCCATCCGAACGACGAAAGGCCAGAGAATAGAGAGACAATACAGTCAGCAGCAGACGCGGCAAATTGCCCGTTAATAATCCGTAGCAGGAGGGATGAAGGGTGGTTCGCGCGTCTCTCCCTCTCGTTTTCGTCGAATGAAGGGCGCTGGATGAAATATTCCTCTCTGATCCGATGTAATTGCGACGTCGTGCTTGAAAATTCTCCTAGTCCTGCTCTTTTCTGCCTCGACCACCCTCTCCTGCCCACGCTTTCCACCTGCGTCGCACGTTTTTCCGTCGCTTACTCTCCCTTTCGTGCACACGGCCTGGATAGCAACCTCGAAAGGGTAAACCAGAAAGCGGCACAGTATTGGCGTGTTTATCCTGCCGCGGTCTGCTGCCCGGATTAGATCTCGTTTCGTTGTTCGACTAACTATGGAAATTAACTTTCCACCGGGCACGCCGGTATTCCTCAGGTTGCAATTTTCGTCGAGATGTTTCACTTGGGATGAGGCTTGGTTCTGTTCCCTGTATGTGTTGGAATTTTGGATTTCGCGACTTTGTCGAGTGGTTCACTATGTGACCAGTTGTGGTGTTCGAATGAGAGGTTTCATATTATTTCTTGAGACGTTTTGGTTGGTTTTGTGGCTTCGTTCTACATTATTGTAATATAACAATGTATTGCAATTTGTAATAAAACAAATAAGCGTATTTTATTATCACTTGCATTAATATTATTATTAACTCATATCAATATTATTATTATAATATTATTATTAACTCATATTTACCAATTAACTATTGAAAGTATCAAAATTCAGTTGACATTAACGTTATAAAATAGTGTGCTGATAAGACAGTTGCAAGAATGCGTTAAATAAAAAGCTACACCAAAATAATTTCAGAAGAATAATAATTATATTAATATGAGTTAATAATAATATTAATGCAAGTGATAATAAAATACACTTACTTGATGAATTCTAAGACTCTTAGAAATTGGAATAGTGAGTAGAGGAGAGAGGATGTTTATTATTTTTCTATTATTTTCAAATCACGTTAACACGTTGACTGCCATGGGGGTCACCGGTGACCGGCACTCAACTTGGCGGTAGCGCCACGGGGGCCACCGGTGACCGGCGACGCGACCATTAGTAAAAATACATAATTAGAGTAAATATCGATACCGATAAATTTTTAAATAGTACCAATGTTACTATAATGGTTCGAAGAAATTAGTGCCATACAGAACATGCAAAAATAATTTTATTTATACAAAGAAAAGGTGAACCAAAACAGTCGGCACAATATGTCGCCACTTTTTTAGTGCAATTCTTTGCTCTCATTTTTCCTAGCTGATTTGAATTATTTTCATAGCACACTTTGCAAAATCGCCTTACATTTCGCACACTTCCAGGTTTCTTTTTAAATTCGTGACGACGTTTTTTCTCTACGTAATTGCTCGATGAAATGCAATCTTCGTGATCAGAACATTTCACTAAATACATCGCTAACTTCATCCTAAAATCGGGAATTGAAATATTTTTTCGAGTTGCTTTTTAAACAATTGATAATGGCAAAAATGGTCTACAGCGCCGCGGGGGTCACCGGTGACCCCACCACGAAAAATACATTAAACGCGATTATACAACTCACCTTATCTGTTGTAAATAATATTTCAACATAATATGCATAGCATAATAAAGTATTCGTGTTGGCGCCATGGGCAACCACGTAAAATGCGCGTGGCAGTCAACGTGTTAAATTGCACATTTTAATTGAATTTTATTTTTGTTTCAGGTAAGTGACTCGATTATTTCGCAATGTCTGGGATCTGTTGGTGAGCCAATCTATAAAATACATTTGTGTAATAGAAATACCTGAAACAAAGATTCGTATAGGAGACTTTAAATTAAATATTCTTTCGGCATGGTTAAACGATAGATAAATATTCATTTTAATAATAGAGCAGTGCAGGTCTGTAATGATAGGAAAAATAGGGAAGAAAATTTTCTTTGCCTGTGTTCATAAAAGCAATCCGGAAATGTAACCATAGGTTCGACGTAAACGGGTCATTCGGCAAATAAATATATTTATAAATGGTAATACAGTGCGGCACAACATCCCGATTCGGAAATCATGATACCACGATTGTAATTCAAATCACATCGTATTATCAAGTAAAAGGATAGCACTTAACATACTGAAATCGAGTAATAGAATATTCAGTCACCAGGGAATTCGAACAGCGGAATGCTGAGATAATAGGACACCGGATAATAGAAATTCTACTGCAACCAATAGTTACTTGTCCGTAGACACTGTCGATTCACCTGAACGTAATATGTTTGTTAACAATTATTACACGGGTATATTACGATCTGTTGATTCATGCTAATACATTACACGCTTTAGCCGCCAAGTAATTATCATTCATCGTATCAATCGTCGACGGAAATTAAAGCTGCTTTAATCTGGAGATTTGCATAGTACGCGTATCGAGTGATTCGCCAATATCTCGTCTCAGACACGTGTATCGTAAGTGAAATCGTATATGTAAATTGCTACTGAATCATTTCCTTTGTGTATAAATATGTTATGTTTCGAGTTATTAGTAGAAATTCCTATATTAGGCATTATATTTATTTCAATCATATTTCATAATAGATATTCATAACGTACTAATTTAATCTTGACAATCGTTCATTCTAAATGTGTATTCGCAGATTGATTTTAAAAATATCATCGCAGAAATTAAATTAATATTTATTTATTTATACGGGAGATTAACCCATTAGGAAAGTTACAAGAAAATTATTTCAGTGAGGTATAAAATTAATGGTAACAAAGAAAACTAGAAATAAAAATATATATATTGAACATTTGCAAGGTTTTCTTTTCACAATTTTTTATCAAATTAATTAGTATTCTTTTCTCTCCTTTGTTGATAATATTTCACTTATTCATGATAATTTCTATTTACCAAATTTATTTAATAGACCAAGGTATTTCTTGCTGCGAGTAATTAGATTTACTAAAGTAACCGGTATAAAAATGCTTCAACTAGAATCTGTCGCGCCGGGTACAAAGAGACATATTCATAACGCATCTTCTTAGTGGAGCACGAAGGGGTATAAGCGTTCCTGGAAGAGTTGTGGCCGAAAGGAGACGCGGACGCGTAATTAAACTTTGCTAGTTCCCTTAGCCACGACCTACGGCCAAGTTACACAAAAGTCCTGCCGACTTTCGTGGAACGGAGGAACGCGCTGCAGGACAACGTCGTTCGGCTCGAAAAATCGTGGAAGAACGGTCGGGGGTTGAAACGAGGGGTGGAATCGCGTATACTTGGCGGAAGAAGTTGCACGCCGCGTCGCGATGGCGCTAACTTTCGATAGTGTCGAGAATCGAACCGTGAACCGTTCGAAAGAAAGTTCGCGACGCGGTAGCATGTAAACTGTCGTTGATTACTTGGAAACAATTTAAGGGGGAATATGTCGATGACAATGGAGGCGAATGAACTTTTCGAACGTTGGCTGGACGCCGAGCTACCGTGTTGAGTGCGAATGACAGGTGTTTTGCTGGTAATGGGAGGGGTCGAGTGGGTGTTTCGAGTTAAGGAAATGGGTTGTGTAAGTGTTTTTGTGTTATGTATGAGAGAGTGTGTGCCACGTAGCGCTGGTATAACTTCTGTTTTTAACAAAAGCTATGTTGTGAGGTTTATTTAACAGGTGGATGACAAACGTAGCTTTTGATCATTTTGTATTTTTATCTCCTACAATTTAATGGAAATATAGTACCTAGACGGGTATAAAATTGAAAATATTATTGAATATAATATTCTAAAGGGTTCTGTAAATATTAGGTAATATTGCTTTATACATAGCCAAAAATAAGTTTAGCGTTTAGATGTTGCAAATTTTGTTTTATTTTTCAGGTTTTCACTAAATCTTCTTCTGAAATGTAATGTATAGTAAATGAAGACTGCTTTCTCTAAAATATTAGGAAATGAAATAATTTATTAAGAGTCTTAGCAACAGCTTATCCGAGTACGGTAATTACTAGCCTCACATAGGGGTAAGAACGTCTTGTACGATTAACTACAAACAACTTCCTATTGAAAACCTATTACATATATTAAAACTCTGAGATATAATAAATTCAATAATAAATTAATCAATGACGGAAGGAATAACTATAGTATTTTCTAGATATTCTTTCCATTTTCTCGATATTGCACCCCCTAACTCCAGACTTCCATAATAGGCTATCAATTTTCATGATTTCACTCAATACATGCAATTTATTGTAAAAGACAGAACTTACGGCACATCTAGTTTATAAACAAATTAAAAATTCAGCCCAACAAACGAATATATTTCTATTTCGTAATTTTGTCATCGTTTAATCAGATTCTAAAGAGCGACGTTAATTAATATATCAAATTTAAAATTACCTAACGATGTGTGTAATGTCGAAGAAAAATAATTCTGTGTCTTAATTTGCATATGATTTCTCATTTACCATTTTAAAAATATCGTCGACTCTACGAAAGAAAGTCTTCGTATTACTATTTTTCTGTAACGAAAAAGTCGTCGAGTGCAAAGGGTTAATAATCCTCGTTCACCGCTTTGTTTCACCTAACTAATTCCCAATTTCTCTAAATCACCGTTCCACAATAACCCAACAAACGAGCCTCAAACCACGAAACATAATACACCCCACACCCTGGAGACCTCGATATCCCATTGAACTTTTTCTCACGGAAGTGAACTCCGCGCGTAAGCTCCAGCGTAACTCGGCCCAGTAAATCAGTTAGCACGGTCCCTGTGCTTTATTTCGCCCTAATCTATCCATCAAACTCCGAACAAACAGCCGCTAAATCAGCTTCTAGAGTCGGGTTTCAAAATTACACGAACCTCGTCTTACCCATCTTCCACGCGTAGCTGCCTCATCGAGCGACGGATTATAGATTCTCTGGTAATCCGTTTCGAAATCGTCGTAGTTTCTTCGTTGTGTAGCGTGCCCAGGGCGGTAGTTCCGAGGAAGGAACTTTACGATTCGCCTGCGTGAACGCCGGCCCGCAATCCCGGGAATCGCCTGATCGGAGGCCAGCTCCATCAGAGTTAGGGGTGGGTTGGATTGCTCGCGTCGCCGGAAATTCTGCGGGAGCCGCGCGCGTGCATATCGGCCTGGTCGATGCGAAAATTTCTCCGCCAGCCAGCCATCGGTCCTTGCTACGTGCGCGAATGGCCGCGACTTACGAGGTAATTCCGCGGAACAAGTTTCGCAAGTTGACAGCCACTTCTGTAGACGCGAGTTAAGGAACTTTCCTGCTCGAATTTCCTGCAGCATACATACGATGGAAAGCTGACCCCCTCTGCTTCCTCTTGCCAGCCTTCGCTTGCGAACCTCTGTCCGTCTGGTTGCCCCTTTCTTCGTTTCTCCTTTAACGAGATTGCCAGGAATTTCGAAAAATTCTGCGGATGCCACCTGACGTTCCGACGAGACCAGAGTGGAGATTCAACGGCGACCTTCTTCGAGCATTATCAAAGTTTCGCAACTTTTCGACCACGAAGAGAAAGAAACTTGCTTTGGTGGTGGAGGCTGGGAATATCGCGGAAGGATGTCGTCTGAGTTGCTTCTCTTGATAATCGGCCGCAGCCTCTGAGTTTCTTGGCTCAGATCTGTTTTGGGGCAAGAGGAGGAATCAAAGTTGGACGGTATAGGGTGCTTTTTGTACGATGCAGGTTTTGTATTTAGCTTTCTTGAGGCAGTTGTACCAAGATGTATGAAGAATTAAGTTGGCTGACAAGTCGGAGTATTGCGATGGGTCGTGATACTTGAAGTTTCTCAGGATGATTTAGAAAAAATTGATGAAATTTCATCTATAGTACCCTTTAAAGGTTCATTTACTATCGCATGTGAAACGTTATAATAACTAATATTAACCAGAAAATGTGATTGCTTCCTAAAGTGTAGTACTTTGCTATGATCTAGATATCATCTATTCAAAGACAGATGAATGCTCTAAAGATGAATCATGAAAAATTGTTTATAATTCGTTACTATTAATTAAATCTCTAACTGTTTCTAATCATAAGACTCTAGTTGAACTTTGATCAGTACTTCTACCAGGACCAACAACCATCACACCCTGTGAGTAAGATTGACGAATAAAAATTACTTCAACTCGACGATTGCACAAAATTACTTTCGATTTCGAAGTTTCATTTCAATACATTCGCGAATATCAAAATTACGCCAATTTTCTTGCATCCGAGCAGTATTTTCATATCCCTAATCAACCTAACCTAGTTCCTGCAACTAGGATCTAATCAGCTCAACTAAATTCACGTTAGAAATAAACCTTAAATTAGAACTCGTCAATCTCAAAGACAACCGTGTTTCGTAATTACGTTGATACAATCAGCAGCTGCGTCGATGAACGCCAGCATAGCAACAAAGACTGCGGAATTAAGCATCACGTGATACCTTCACGGAACAGGGTCACAACGTTGTTCCTTCTGATTACCACTCTTCAACTCGTGTCACTGTTGCAATCGGTTGACTGGAAATGCATGGGCTGATATACGTGGACGAACGAAATTGCGATTGCCCTGTCCCAACACGGATACGGAAAATGAAATGGCAGAAAGCCGGGACGAGTTTGACGCGGTCAAGCATTACTAAAGCTCTCGATTACCTAGTCTAGGTTGCGTAGCTGTTTGGACAGGCCGCAACCGTGAAAATACGCGACGATTCGGCGCTCTGCGAAATTCAGGCCACTGCGAGAATCTAATTTGCAACGTGAAGCGACCATACCGTGGATCTAGCGTTTCGTTATGACTCGAAACATGAAAGAACATATCCCAGGATTAGTGGTTGCAATTGAAATGGCTTGTACCGCGTGGAAAAACGGAAAAGTCGACGAAGAGACAAAGAAAATCTTGTTAACCTTGTTTCGGATTATTATCATTGCTTTTGCAGACGTTTAGTATAGTTTTTCGTCGGTGTATGTGTGGAAGGCACGTTGAAACGTTCAATTAAGATAATCAGCTCTTCGAAGACGTAGTCTGAGCATCGCATAGTTTCTCGTTACTTCTCATTTTGCTTTACTTGTCTCTTTATACTTATTGGCGTAATGGCAGTGACGTGATTTAGAATCCTTCAAACTTATAAATTCTTTGGCAAACTGGATATTAATTTTCTTTCAGATAGGGAGTTAATTATGTGTACTATTTTATTTCTATTGTACTATTTTAATTATTATTATTCGTATATATATGTAGGAATGGTAAACGAAGGACGCTCGTTTATTAGGATAGACTGTCCTCGCCTGGAACTCAGGTCTAGAGGACCCGTTAGTATCTGGCTGCCAGGTGGGCCGTAGGAGGTCGGGCCCAGGCCACGTGAGGTGGCCTCGCGCAACCCCGGCATAAACCGAGGGTGACCCTTCGGAGGGGCTAACTCGGAGGGAGGAGTCTCCTTCAACCTTGACCTTGGGGTAGAGGGAGTTTCTTCTCCTTCGAGGAGGCGCTTGTCTTCTGGACGGGCTTTAAAAGGGCCCGTTCAGGAAGACACGGGGATAGTTATAGTTAGATTTCTACGACAGTTAGAGAAGAGTTACAGTTACGAGTAGAGTCAGAAGCAACGAGAGTCAATTTGTAGACAGCTCATCCAGTAATAAACGATACTGTTATTGTTAACCTAAAACGGCGTTTTTGTACTTTTTCGTGTCCAACCTGCCAATTTCTCCCGAGCGATTTGGTAAATTCCTACATATATTGTAATATATCTGTAGTGGTGGTGGTGGAGGGTAATAGGTTGAAATCAGCATTTACACTAGTAAAATAAATTTACTTATATTCTATCAAATATTGGAAACCATGAACGAACAGAATCGTCAGAGATATATTGTATATCACAAAGCAAAGAACGTTCTGTTCCAATTCAATATGAAACTCAGATATAAAGCATGTCGGCTATAAAGCATACCGGTAGCTTAAATTGAATCCATGTTAATTCTCATACGTGGCCGGTTTGCCATGGAAAAGTACGTATTTCATAACGCTCAATGGAAAGAATATTCCGGTTATTTTGGAAAAGGAGTAATTATTTGGAATTACACGAATTATTCGTACAGTCGTGCCGTGCGACCAGATTCGATACTCTTCCTGGCATTAAGTTCCTCGGAGAATGAAATTACTGCTAAACATTGAAATCTATCGAGGAAAAAATTCCTGCCCCGAGAGGAGACGTAATTAATTAGCATGCCGGATATTACAGTTCAGGAATCCAATTAGACTTGGTATTATATTTCAGCTCAGTCGTATCCACGTTTAATCAATCGACTGTTTCAATGTGAAATTCGAACTTCCACGTGAAACGTGTATCATCGTGCGTTTTCATGTTTTATTTAGTGAACGGCCATTTTCGTTCCGTGCAACAGCTCTATAATTAAAATTCCCTATACATCTGCGATCGGAAATACAGAAAGTGGGGAGGTGGGAGTTGGGAAGAAGATATTCTTTGCAAATTCGTTATTAACTGGTCTTCGTCGTGAAATGGCGGAACGAGATTAAAGTGCACAGACATAGAGTTTTACATATCGATGGAGTAAAAATTTTTAATTAAAAAAGTTTATACAGCGAAATAGAAACGTTGTTCTTCGCTTTATCTATCTATTTTCCACGAGAAGCATTGTTTTTGAAAACACTTCTTTTTTCTTTATTGTTACTAAAAAGTAGATTAACAGCGAGGCCAACGAGAAAATAATGCGAATCTCAAAAATAAACGCGAAATGCACTGGATAGACTTGCGAAACAATGGTGGTTTGTTCGATGGAAGAAAATAACATGCGATAAAATGAAACGTGTTTTTCTATTTTATTTTATTTCTTTTATTTTTTCTTTGCTTATAACAATACTGTACATGTGTTGGAAATGAAAAGAGTTTTATTGGGATTCTGGGTATTATGGCGCATGAATAAATATTCACGATCGTATGTATGTAATATAACATAATATAATATCTGTTATAGTATTACATAATACAGTATAACGAGTGATAAATCTTCTAAAATATTAAGTAGCTCAAAAACTGACATAAATAAATGTAATTTGAATTTAAAATTAAAAATTAGATGCCTTCCACTTTCATCGAATAATATCTCCTAAAACACCGCTGAAACGTTACTGACAAATAAAATCCTTTTGTCCCTCTCCTTCTCTCCTTCTCGTTTAGCACGTTATCTAATTAAACCTCCGAGTATCACCGTTATACTGCCGTTGCCTTGATAAATTCTTCGAGGAGCGACAATCGGATTAAACGTTTCGCCGTTAAGCGAATAAGCAAATAAATAAATTTCCGTGAAACGTTTTAGAAAAGGAGCACGATGGATGGGGGATGAACGTAATTAAATTGACTAGCGAACGCCCTTCGGGATTCTCAAACGATCCACGGCATTATGTGTGAGAAACGATGAACGGGCTCGGAAGGGGTAGAGGACGGGGGTTGAAGAGGGTGAGCGGGACGAGAACGAGAGAACTAAAAGCTACGAACGATTTCTGCTTTCTGTCGAGTAACCGGCCTCTTCTAATGGATCGACGCCCTTTTGTTTAATGAGATAAGAGGAGCCGGTTCATTACTGAACAACGTTGCTACGGAATAAAATCGTGACTATTTACAATGGCTTCGACCAACTTCGTGGAACACACTCGGGATCAAAATCGTCCGAGACAACTAGTTTCTCAGAACGAGCATCACGAGTAAGAATAATTATGCGAAATTCATTAGCGTTTTGTGTCACATGATGGACACCGAGGTGTGGCGATGAATTGGAAGGAAGCTGGCAAATTTGGTTAAAAACACAATGGTGGTACTTGATAACTGACTGAAGGGGAAATATACAGTTTTGAAATGTCGGGAAATTATAGGAAATTGTACGGGAGTTCAGTCATATTTTGCTACTTTTGATATGACAGGTGAATAGAAATATGTAACAATATTATGGAAGTGAAAATAAATTATTATATATAACGTAGTAATTTATTCTCGATATTTACATGGAGAAAATTCGAAATCTTAGGTCAATAATTATCATCAGACTAATATTGCGATGTTTGAACACTTTTATACTCGTATTTTACATAACTGCTTTATGCCAAATTATTTTATTTTCGGTGTAAATAATAGTTTTTAAGTCTAGGTTAGTCGAATCGTAACTCAGCTGATAATATTTTTACTTTGGAAGATTCTTTGGTTTATTATATGTCGATACCTACGGTACCAATTTTAATTTTAATTTATAAAATCCAGCGATACAAACATCATGCACCCAACGACCTCTAATCCAAGTATAGAAAGGGGAAATCCTAAGAGCAAGACACAATTTAAATCCACCTTCTACGTCACTGGAACACGTAATAGATATTATGATATTCCTGAAGAAGAGCAAATTGTTTCAAAAAGTATAACCTATTATTTCAAAGAGAGTCGTGCAAAATTAAAACCGGAAGAAGGAGGAAAAAGAAGATCGTACACCTCGTCGTCATTCCTAACCGGAACACGTTTCTGATCAAAAAGAACCACCTCCATGGAGTCGTCTTCTGCAAAGTGTCGTCGAACACGTTCGTCAAGCAGACAAACGAGGAGGACAGAGACACCAGGCGATTATGATCCAGAATCGTGAATGGATCAGCAAATTTCATCCGGGCTGCAGGTAGGTAGCTACAAAGCGGCGAGGGCCATCGACTAAAAACGGGAATGCCGGCGTCAACGAAGAAGAAGGGCCGGAATGGCGGTAATGAAATTGACGAGGACAGCTCTTCAGCTTCTTCTCGTTCATGGATCAGCACGTACTTCGCACGAACGGCGAACAACTTGAATTAAGAGGGATGGGGCCGATGCTCTGGCCCTTTTTTGCCCGGTAAACGATCATCCTTCCGGATCATCAGGGATCCTTGTGGCTGGCTCGCGACTCGTGACTCGTTAAAGGAAACTCGTTTTCTTCCTCCTTTCCTGTAACGAAAGCAGAGTCACGTTCGTCAACCGCAGCAAGCGATTGCTCTTTCCTTTGAACGTTTGGCCCAGTTTTCTCCTTTTATCCGTTCCTTTCTTGCCCTGCACTCCACCTCGTCTACCCTTTCCTTCGATTCCAGCGTTTCTTTCAACCTTCGTCCTCTTCCTTCTCGCTATCGTCGAATCGCCATCAACGATCAGCATTATCACTGGTCCCCGTTTTCCTCGTCATCTTCAGAGTCTCGTTACCACGATCCGAAGTGCGTTTCTTTGATAGCCGATCAACCGGGGAATACCGTGTCGACGAGTTAGACCCATCGTTGATAAACCGTGTTCGAGCGAGTGCGGCTTTGGGATGGGCTAACTGTTTTATTGCGTGTTTGATAGCTTTCCAACGAGTAGTGGAGGATGAAGGAACGTGACGAAAGTGGCTGACTATGAATGGATGGATTTTTCAGTGATTTCTGGTCGTTCGAAGTGTCTGGTTTCATTCTTTTACCGTGCCTGGGGTAATCGGATATAAAAGTTGGGTGTTTCGATAACTCAGTATGAAAATATAAGATTTTAGGATAGGTTCTATAGTTGATATCAGAATTGATATTAATATCGTGAGATTTACTGTTATTTCAGAAATAATTTGGTATTTCTTATATTATTGTCGTTTGTAGTAATACTAGTGACGTAATAGTAGTACTTAGTAGTTCGAATTGCAGAGGTACTAGTAAATGTACTGTTGCTATTTTTCCTGGAATGGTTCACAAATTATGGTGTCCTGTATTGAATGTCTAGACCACAACCTACTCGTCAACTACCTCGACGATGAACGATCTTCGTGCGAATTTTTTTTCATCATCGACACTTTTTCATGTTATTGTAATAACTCGTATCCTGCAAAATTCAATTTAGATAAGGTCGTCGATGTAGGTCGTCGATAACGAGGAGTGACCATTAATGGAATTTCGATCGGATCTCTAAGTATTCCCCGTGGAGATGACAGCGGTGTGGCCAACCAAGTGGAAACTGAATGTCCTGAGTAATCGGTAGATTTAAGATTTTAGATTTCTCAGGGGACAATGCCCTGTACAGAGATCTAGCTGCCCAATACGTTTCCAATTTCATCGCGAAAGTATCTCGCGAAGCTTGTCATTTCCTGCCGCTGCAAAGCCATTTGTCTGCAAATCTTTTCGCGTTCTGACACGGGGCATATTTCTGTCCATTTCCAACCTTTATCTTTTATTTTCTTCCTTAATAGAGTATCGAATTATTTGACAGATGATACTGTTCCGATGATACCCTAGATTGTTGATTTAAAATTTATTAATTTAACGAAAGTAACGTTCTCCACTCTTAAAATAATGTATAAAATTACAAAATAGTCTGTGATAAATCTGAAATATCTTTGCTCTACTGGAAAAAATATTAAATCAGTCGTTGCGAGTCATTATCTAACTCAAAGTTAGATGAAAAAATCAGCATTAAATTAAAATATAAATATAAATATCGCTGAAGCAACGAGACAAGAGAACCATCCTCAAAGTGCACATCGGCCATCTGATATGACTTTCCGTAACAGTTTTACTAATCACCGGGTAGCAGTATGAAAGCAGCGCTGTAATATAGAGAATTTCAGCGCATACCGGTCCCATTGTTTGCGACACGGCTTTCGTTAGATCCGAAAGAAACACGGGCACAGTTTCCATAGAAAACGCAAACACTAGGCCAGCTTTAAAAGCGCAATAACTGTCGCTGCTTGAACACGATGTTTGCCCGACGTGTCGTCATCCCGTGTGGATTTCAGGCCGGGGTAAAACGTCGTGCACACGTCTGTCCGGCGTGTTGCACACTTAACAAATGCTCGAATCAGCTGAACGTTCGTTTCTCTGTCTCGTTCGTCTATTCCCCTTTATCTTTTCGCCTTTCTGAATGCGAGAAATTCCGAGAATTTAATTAGACCGTGTTTCGCTGACCCAAATTCTCCCTATTCTATGTTACCCTACGTTAGGTTGCACAGTTGGATGCACGATAGAAAAATTTCGTTTGATTTACGAGGTCTGAACAGAACACAAGTTTTGAATATTGGCAACAAGATTGGATTTGCTTCTTGCTAGATAATAATTGTTTCGTTAATACTGGCTCAGTTTTTGGTTATCGTTTGGTATTAGTCAGAATCCTTTAAGTAGGTGAATATTGATAAAGTTGGAATGGGTATAGATATTGGAATTGGAAGGGTACTTGGACTTGGACCAATTTAGTTGGACCACGTTTCATTAATCCACGTATTCTCTGTTCTATATGTCAGCCTGAGTTAGGTTCCAATGTTAGGCACACTATGGAAAACACTTTGATTTACGAGGTCTGAATTGAGTCACGAGTTTTGAACATTGACAACAATGGCTTTGCTTTTTGTTAGAGAACAGAGTTGTTAGCTTAAATTTGATCGATGTTTTTGATTATCATTCGAAAGACGGTATGCGAACATTGAGAAAGTTGGAACGGGTGTGGATATCGCGAATGAGAAGGATATTTGGAGTCATCGTTGGTTCCGAAGTAGATACAAAATCTATAGAGAAACTCACTCGTGACTCTAAATAATAAATCACGATCAACTCCTCGTTAAGTCTACACGAATTTCTACAAGACATTCTATCTACGACTATCTTATCCTCCAGCATCCAGTGAAAAATCTATTCATGTATCCCACATTTGCGATCCATTTACCCGCAAACTCTCTAATACTCAGAACATCGGCAAACGATCAAAAATCATGCTAAACTTCCTTTCACCTCGACGTTAGGCCTTATCAAAGCAAATGGTCCAATTATCCGTAGCCGTGGTCGTTTTATGCCAGGCGTGAATATTGGTTTAGAAATTTGCGGGGGAAGCCGAGCCGGAAAGCGGGTCATTCAACGATAGCCAGAACGGTGTGAGAGAAAAAGCTCCCCAGTCGATCCTCCGGCTCTAGCGATATCGCTTCGGTACCTTTACGGATTCACGGATCGACGCGCTGCACGAGCGAGAAAACAGGGCAAGAACGTCGGAATAAGAGAAGGATAGCCAGAGGGTCGTAGGAAGGGAAGCTTCGAAGACGCGTTTAGTAGAAAGGCGCAAAGAACCGGTGCTCTTCTCGGGTATTTACGCGGGCTTGCGATTTATAACCGCCTCCTCTTTCTTCTCCCCGTCAGTTCTCTGTTTAAGGAAAATAATAAAACAACTGTCCGCCCTCCTCGTCTCTCGCGCCACGGAATCCTCCTCCTTCTCGCCGCCATTTTATCTCGCGCACACTTTCTTCCTTCCGTGTCTGTCGCTCGGGGGGAAAAAACTGGCATTATCTTCCTTCTTCGACGGCTTCCTGCCGCCCTCTATTCAGACCTGCTTCCTCGTTTACCGCTCCTTTGGACTTCCTTCCACCTTGATCTCGAATTCGTCCGCGTGACGTCGCATGAAAGAGTGCTTCGTCGTCGATTTTTGAACGCGGGTAAGAAGTTGGTGTTGGAAAAGGACAAATAATGGCGCGAGAAATAGTGGTCAAACGGTGGCCTGAATTGGTCGTGGCTCGGCTGTTTCTTGTTGACGCTCGTTTCGAGGAAGTTGACTTTTCCTCCTGACATATTTCTAAGGTTCGTGCCTTTCAAGATGTTTCCCTGGAGTAGCAAGATTCTGACCCAAATTGCGATATTTTACTTACGCTCCAGCGACGAACAAACATTTATTCGTTTAATTCTGTTAGAATCGTGAGTGGGTCTGCCAGATGTTTTTGTAGTTCGGGAGTCCGGATATAATGTTACGAACTTTTTTGTCAAGTTTTACAAGGCGTGTATTCTTCGTATTGTAATAACCACCGAAATGAACGAACAGTCCCACTTATGGGATTCTAACGGGGTTCGCTAATGTAACGACGCCACAGTCAGCACTGGCCGAATTTCACCAAACGTAAAACACTTTAACGACTCTCTTAAAGGGACTACCTCAACTGTCTCAAAGATCACCTCGCTCAACTATCAACTGTCAACTCTCTCTCTATCTTTCAGAGCGGGCCCTTTTAAGCCCGTCTGGAAGGCAAGGACCTCCCCCGAAGGAGGAGAAAACTCCCCCCACGTAACGCTCTGTGGTGAAAGGGATTCCTCCTTCAGGTTAGGCCCTTCGAAGGGTCATCCACGCGGGGACCCTTCGGTTGCGCGAGGCTACCTCACGTGGCCTGGCCCCGACTTCCCGAGACTCATCGGGCCGCCAGACTCTAACGGGACCTCTATACCTGGCGAAGTCTAAAGATATCCTATATTCTTACAGTGTTTAGTTTCAAAATATCTCTGACTCGAAGGGAAAGCGATTAACGATTTTCTGTTTCAAAAATGCTATTATCCCTTTGCACTCGAGAGGCTCCCTTCAGTCGCCATTTGATAAAATTTCGAAGATCGATATTAATAACTATTAACACTTTGCACTCGAGAGGCTCCCTTCAGTCGCCATTTGATAAAATTTCGAAGATCGATATTAATATATCGAATTTAAGATAATTTAACGGTATGCAAGGTATAGAAATCAAATGGTTCTATATGTTAATTATTATACAATTTCTTATGGAAAGTGGAAAATCTTTGAACTCCTACTCATCTTTAGCCAAAAAGTCGTCGAGTGCGAAGGGTTAATATATAGTATGCTTGTTCAAATTAGACAAAATTTCATCCATAAATCGCATTAATAATTCATTACTTTCTCAATAGGATAGAGCTATGTTAATTTAACCACTTTTAGAAATCTCTGACGATTTCACGATTCTATATTGAAGATTCGAATATTCTAACTTTAAAATTCTGTATCGTTTAGAAATTTTTAGAGCAGATGATTTTTCCATACAGATCGTATGGAACTTGCTGCATCATCTTCGCTGAAACAAAAATCCAATTCAATTCAATAAAAATCACTATCATCTCACCATGTATATTCAAAAGAATTCGCAATTACTCCTCGGTATCGAGCAACTCCTTTCACATCGGTCCTATATTTCTTACCTGAAATTCCTTGCGTATTTGCAAGGATCGACGGTTTCCTTCTCGTGTAACGAACGTCTGGGCTTAGAATATTCGATGTCTTTTGGCGGAAATCCCACGACATCGTTCCTCCGATAAATACGAATCACTCTTGGGTACGACTTCAAATTATCCTGCCGCCAATGCTCGACGCTTCCTCTGTCGTTGCATCGCCGCGCCCTCAAAGATGAAATAAGGGAGGCAGCGAGGGCAAGAAAGGAGACGGAGAAAAAGGGAGCAAGGCAAAAGAGCAACGAATCTTCTCGGTCTGAGAATGTTACAGAGAGCAGTGTCATTTTACCGAGACGCAGTTTCGGAACAAATTACATTCGCAGACTATGCGGCGAGAAAGGTAGTGAAAGGGGGTGAGAGAGGGATTCGAAAGCGCCTACGGCTCACGACGATCTCGTGTTTATTCCGTTGGCCCGTGGCTTTTATTTCTATTTCACTTGTAATCTAAAAGTTGAATGGCGTCGGTTTTACTACTGGATAGAGTTTGGTACCTGGTTTTAAGGCATGTCTGAGTGTCTTCGGGTGCTGGAGGAACATTTTCGGGGTTGAGTTGTTTGTTTCAGAATTGTAATGAACTTTGTTGGATTATTATCGTTTATTTTGTGTTCTCATGGTAATGAGCAAGGATAAACAATAGTTCGTAGATTTATATATTAGGTATCTTTATTTTCTAATTAGTGAAAACATACAGATGCTTTTGACGGAATTAATATTGACTTCTACTCAGATGGAAATGTAATTATTATCATTTGTGTGTAGTATATTTAGCTATACATCACGATTTAGTGGTTTTAGTGTTTGGGAGATTATGTGATCACTTTGGTGACATAAGTAATAATATGCATGGCATGATTTGTTGTGAATAAGCGTATAATGTAATTAATAACTAATTTAATTCATTCACGTATGATAAATTCGGAATTGAGGGTGGTCTAATTATAATACATGAGCAGTAAGCTTAATATATCTCACTATTAATCTACTTATTAGGCTCTTAATGTGTATTGTCTCAATATAGATTACTTAAGATATTTTGATATTCAAAGGCCTATAGAATCTTGATGCACCACTATAGTTCCTTTATTTCTTCAATTAAATTCTCCTTTTCTTCCTAACAAACAAAATAAGTATATAAAACATAATCTACATCCGGTCATTCATATAAAGACAATTATTGATTTCTTTCCCAGATAAATGGTATTATCTGTACGAGCAGTTATGCTTGAGAAATCTCACTTTCAATATCTATCACAAAATAAAAATCAGAATTCTCCACAATTCAGTTATCTCTCTGCAATAATTAAGCATTCCGTTATTCTACTTAGAAACATCACTATATGCTACGAAATAACTCTACTCATATAAATAATCGTGCATCAACAAACCATCATAGCCATCACAAATGCTCCTCTTTAAAGCACCCTTTATCATAGCCAGTCTTCCTCACAGAGACCAGCACAAAGAAAACTGTACTCGACAAACAAATTCCAATTTGAAAAGTGCTTTCAGCGTAGCAAGTTTGCACAGCAACCTTGTTTACTCCGTGTAAAAAACTTTCTCATCGTTTTCATTCATTAACTAATCCCGTCAGACACCAGTTGAGAATCACTGTCGGAACAATCGCGTTACACGGCGCACACGCTGTATCCAGCCGAATCCTAGATACACGTGGCTAGGGGCAATATTACAGTCAAGTAGCAATGCAGTTGCACATTTGCAGCGGAGTGAGGGTGCAGTTGGTCCGTAAGTTGCCAGCGCCGCAGAGGTAATGGCTTTTCCTCCGGTCGCCGGGACTCATCGGATTCCTATCGGATTCCTTTTCAACCACCTTAATCGGCTAACGAACGATACACGTGCCGGTAACTCTAATAATTGCCGCTTATCCGTTCGTCTAGTCGGCCTTCGAGGATCAACCGATCGGCCGATCGATTTCTCATCGACTTCCGCTCGCGCGCCCGTGATGACTGAATCGATGGCAAACAGGAAGGAAACAAGCACGGATGCGAGGGCCGTTTCTTAATCGCGTACCGTTGATTCTGGAGATAAATCTGGAACGTGAAGTGGAAGGGTCGTTGAGCGGGTGGTTTGTTAACAGATTAATTGCTGATTGGCTTGGTTTGGGCTGGGATCGGTACTCGGTTCAGTATGTGGTATTGTGTTTGGATTCAGTCTGCGTTCCTTGCCTGAGTATTTACAAGAATTGGATATGATCGAGCGCGATTGAATCGATCTTTCGTTTCATATTCGTCATTTATAATTTTGAGATGGCTTGTGAATTTTTGGGAATTTTTTGCAAGCTCATGCTTTTGTTTACTTTTGGTCTGCATGTTTGGCGATACGCGTTTCAACTGTTTGTCCTGTTATTTTTAATGGTGTTTTGATCATTATGCATAGATATAGGTTGAATGTAAATTTTGGAGATAACTAGGAGCCTGTTGCGTTGCTCTTTTATTTTGAGAATATGAGTCCGATGTATATTACGTGTATAAAATATTATTCAGGTTTGTACTTCGAATTTTCAACTATTTTGAATTTTTGTTTCATGCAACATATTTAATACTCTTACCTGTCCTTCGATATCACGAGCTATATTTTTTCTAGCAGGTTTCAACCTCTTTGCGTTGGTGTCAGAATTAATTACCTCGAAGAAAGGATATTTTTCCATAATGCTCTTGTTAATCACCGTACTCGAAATTAATGTTCCATTTAATATCGAGAAACTCGTTATTTTTATCCATCGATTTGCTATCAATAAGAGTCTCTAACATTTTCCTGCTTGTAATAGCATCTTCTACAAACATCTTCCAGCGATTCAAAGTATTACATTTATCCCAAGTTTGATCTGCACCAACGTAATCCTCACTCCCCAAATCAAGGAAAAAGTATTTTTTCATTATGCTCTTGTTAATCATCATACTCGAAATTATGTTCCATTTAATATCGAGAAACTTATTATTTTTATCCATCGATTTGCTATGAATAAGAGTCTCTAACATTTTCCTGCTTGTAACAGCAACTTCTACAAACATCTTCCAGCGATTCAAAGTATTACATTTATCCCAAGTTTGATCTGCACCAATGTAATCCTCACCCCCGAAATCACCCTGAACCTGTTCACGCACCCATCATGTCCCGCATTAACACCGTTCTGCAAAGCCTCCTCGATAACCATTCCCATCCCCACCATCTTCGAATTATTGCAACCCTACGAAACGAGTATGACTCCAATATCTCTGTTTCCAGTATACATAATATCTAATCTTGCTTATCGTTGCACCACAGTCCAACCTGAACAACCTCGCTTAAAAAAAGAAAACAGATGAAAATCCCTCTGCAAAAAGATAGAAAAAAGAAAGGTAAATGAAGAAAACCAACGAACCGATGAAAAAAGAAACGAGTAAAAACGAAAGATATTTACGAGCAGTAGAAGCAGCCCCCATTCGGTAAAATAGCGAATTCCAGTGATTCGGTCGTGACAGTGGGAGGGGTCGCAATTTCCTAGCAGATAACGATTTTCCACTCGAATTATGCACCTTTTCGATAGGGATTTTTCGCGGCAACGAATGCGGTTTCGGTACAGAATGGATCCATCGAGCGACGATCAGGGCCGGTGAAATTTCAGCCTGTGGGTAAAGCGCCCACCTCCCACCCTCTGTGCATCGACACGCGCGCGAGCGCGGGCGCAATATTCTGCGAGCATAATCGAGATATCTATCCCGATGATAAACGAGCAGGCTAGGAGTTACGATATGATGAAGTGACAGCCGGAATAACAAATGTCCGCGTGGAGACATCCGTTCCGCGTCTGAATCCCGCTCCTTCCGGGCATGCGCGATCGCGAAACGATTGTCACGCCGTAATTAAACGCGTCTGTCACGCGTATTGCCGTTCGCGCGGATATTATTAGCCAACACCGGCCTTGTAACTATGGATTCCCGCGTTTCTCCGTTCACGTTGTTACTGCCGTTGACGGAGATTGATCCGTTTATTATGCAACGCGTGGCCATGCGTTATTCTAGCAGCGGATGCGAAGATAAATAGCCTGTAAGGTGTCTGTACGTGGTGGAACGTCGTATGGTGGTATCGTTTCCGGTGTATTTGTTGCTTCTTCTACGTCCAATCATTGCCTTTCTCTGTTCTTCCTTCGGAGGGCTAGGTAAGTGGGATAGGGGGTTGGGTAAGTGGATCGATGGATAGGGTGTTGAATGAGTTATTGGAGAAGGAATTTACTTTCTCGAGATGTTTGGGTTGTTATGTTACGTGCGTGGTTCGTGAAGCAGATCTGGCTTTCTTAGCCCTCCATGTCTGGCGTTTTCAGATTGAGTAATCGCATAGGGATCTAGTTAGTACGAGTCAGGTTTCCTACCCTAGGATTATTAACGAGTTTGATTGGTATGCTCGTACAAGTCGAATTTGAGCTTTTGCAGACAATAATTGGTCATGTAAATTGTTATTTATTAACCTAATTGTTAATATGTAGTATTTGCTATTTATTAAAATGTGCATACTTTCTATCGTGCGATATGGTTATATCGAAAATCGTTCATTCTATTTGGCAAATATTATGTTTCTATTCTTTCTACGTGCATGTAATGTTAGAAAATGTTTCCCATTCTAAAGTTACCGTGGGATCGAAATAGGTGGTACTTACGAAGAAATAGGTCAGGCGAATTTCCGTCCTAATTCGTTTATCTTTTCCAAGTCATTAAAGTCACTAACAGCCAGGCATTATCGTCCCGAAGCCTAATACCCACCCCGTACTTTAAAACCAGCCTCATTTCTTCGCTCGTCTTAGCTAAATTATCCAGTCAACTGTGGTACGTTTCCAAATGGATCTCTTCAGATTTCATCGATTCAGCGATCGCAAATAAAACAAACGATCCAGGAACAAGCCACTCGACACGAAATCCTGTCAGAAGCAATTCGAGCAGACGGCTGGACCCTTCCTGTCCCGTCGACAAACTCTTCGAATCTAGCCTAGCTGAAGACCTTCCACCAACCCTAGCAACGAAACCCGGTAAACTTCATCGCGTGGCCGATTTTGCCAGTCTCTCAGTAGTACTATGGCGAGTAATCCGCGATAATTAACGCACGATTACTCAAGCCCAGAAGCATCTTAAGCGGACGGCTGGTCTGCTTGTCTACGACTTCGCAGACAGGACACCTGTTTCCTCCCGGTCCCTTCTGGCGTTGACGTCAACAGATCCCTTTATTATGCCACGCAGTTGATCATCGTCTGGGAGGCAGCAGCCAGCTGGCCGCCTTGCCGGCCTACTTGGACCACTTGCTCGCACGCCTCCATCCACACAGGAGGCCACTTGGCTGGTCTAGAGATGCTCGCGTGCACGCGTTCCACGTATCCGAATTAATATCAGCGAGATTAGTGGAAGCAGTGACTAACTAACTGCCTGTTGGCAATTCGGACTGGAGGTCCGGTCAGCAGACGGGAGAGTCTCTCGATTAATCTCCTTAGGAGAGGCAGAAATTGAAACTGCGTGGCTGATTAAAGGGAGTAGTCGCGTGTTCTTGAGCGTGCGGATAGATTTCTTGGGAGTAGAAAGAAACGGTGTGGGTGATGTAAGGGAATTGGAAAAAGCTGGTGTTTAATCTTGGGATGGTTGGTTGGCTGGTGTTCGTTGTTGGACTGATGGGTGATGGATGGGATTAGAGATTCGTGGTGAAAGATCGAAATCTGGTAGAGCTTGTTACTATATTTGTATTTTCATCATATTTTGTTAGATGTTGATATTATTATAGTTAGAGTTAGCTATCTTTGGATATTAGATATTAGATTTATTTTTATATCAGTTAAAGATGAAGTACTATATATGGTTCAAAACATGGAATTACCTCTTTTTGAGATTTAACGCCGATATAATTGTCTTATCTTTAATATCAGTTAAATCTAGTAGATGCTTGGCAAAAATTTTGGGGAAATACGGGAAATTAAATTGTCCATGAATGTAATATATGCAATTATTATTATACAATTATAATTATATGGCAGGCTGTGTTGATGACATGAAATTCACTATTCGGATAAGACGAAGTTATGTTGGCTGCTAATAGAAATGATAAAATTTACTTCCATATTTGTGAATATGGCAACAACTTGTCATTGGCGATCCTAGCGACAAATAGAAATGTCATTTACATAGGCTGGCTGAATAATCGTAACGAGGAACAAGCAGAAGAGGTACCGCAGATAGCCGAAGCAAGGAACCGAACTCCAAAGGAATATTATCCCACGAGAGGAAGCCATCTTTTACGCCTGTGGAATACCAATGATCCTAGCTGAACGAATAAAAGTGTATCTTGCTGCTAGCAACCAACGAACATGTAGCTGTGTAACAAGAAAATGACTGCATGTAGAATGACGTTACACGAGACCTTTTATAATCGCTGCAATATACGTTTACTAATGGTTTGAATTTAATTAATCAATCTTATTATCTCACTGATAATTTTACTCCTTTTGTATAATTTTACTTATTCATTTGATATTTCTATACTTGGAAATCTTCCATAAACTGCAATAATATACGAATAATAATAAAGGAATTTTTATTTCAATTATTAATTAAATATTATCGATTTGACAAATCAGTGCAACAAGCCAATTGTTGATTATTTCGTCAAAATTTCAGATAAAAGGAAATATGAATGATTTTTAATGTATATGTTTTAGTGCGTTTTACAGTAATGGAGAAATTAAAATTTAATTAAATTTGGATAATACAGGAATATTCGGGGTGAATATTATCGAGAATTTTTATTATTTCAGCGAGATTTTATGGAGAGAAATTATAGAAACGTACGGAATAAATGTTTATTATTTTCAGATTTATGAAAAGTAACAAAATTATATTATTATGCAAAAATCCAATTTTCTCTGCTTGCGCCACGATTTTTATTACGTATCAAATTTTCTTTTACGATTCCAACTTGCTTTTACACGAGATATTCCTTCGTTTTCACTTGCATTGCGACGGATAGATACTTTCCACTCTTTCGATTTATCCTAGAGGAAAAATTCAACCTTTCCTTCGCTGTACCTCGATTTCTCTGTGTACTATCAAAGATGAAATATCGAGGAAATGTAAATCCAAATTTTATTAAGAATTTTTTATATAAAGATGCAAATAATGACTTTGATTCCAACAAAATTTACAATCAAAATTTCCTCTGTAATTTAAGAAACTATTTTCATATTAACAACGGTACATAAATTTATCCAAAATAAAACATCGAGACACGACGTGAAAAATTATTCCATTTATATCACCAGTCTATTTAAGCACTTCTACATCATCTGTCTCCCATAAAAATAACATTTTTGCACTCCTTAAATTTCTTGAGTCACTTCCAAAACAGCACGCTGCCAAATAATATATTTACGTCTCTTTTTCGTTCTCTGTTTTTAAAACGTAGTGACATATATCATTCCTGAGGAATGCAGTGAAGTAGAACCGTGAGTGTGCAGTCTGGCGGAAAAAATTACTCGATTCTAATGTTAATCGAACGTGGAAAAGTCCCTAGAGCTGTACGAGCTGCGTACGTACGGTTTCTGGACCATTGATTGTTCGATTGACCCCGATTTTGCGTAGATTGCAATCGCGTCGAATAAGATAAAGCTCAATTGCTAATGGAGAATGCGCAAATACAGCAGGATCTCCATTACTGCAGCTTCCATTATCTGAATGCTCCAAGCATGTTCGAAATGACGTTTCTAAGTAATCAGTCGACTCGTGGAATACAGGCCTTTAGATTAGCTTTGGATTTAAATGATTGAATATCGTTCGAATTATAGAAGACACGATTGCGATAAATAATTTTACGAGTCTAGTAAAATCGCGTTCAAATCTTTGTAACGAATAAAATAACGAAAGGTATTTGAACGAATGTAATGAAATTACATTGGGAGAATATTTAAATTAAGATATTAAAAGTTTATTAATTTCTGTATAGCAGAAGCAATAATGGAAAGTATTTTAATGAATTTAATAAAATTTTGTTGGAATCTGCACGGTAACGAAAAATACAGTAAGAATTCTGTTGAAGTCTGAATAGTAAGAAAAGTGTTGGAGAATATTCGAATGAAACTAATTGAATTGTTTCTAACTATATACAGTGAAAAGAAGACAAGAGAATATTTGCGCGAATGTAACAAAATTGTGAAAGAAATATTGGAAAATGTTTGAACGAAACTCACAGGATTGTACTAAAGTCTGCATAGTGACAGAGATAATGGATGATATTTTAATTATTCTTATAAAATCGTATTGAAATCGTATATTAATGGGACGATATTTAAATAAAAGTAACAAAGTATATTGATTACATGTAACGAGGAAGTTGTATTATGAGATTCTAAGGAACAATGAAGGAAGACTTAGGAACACTTTCTGAAGCACACTATAAAAATATAATTAAATTCTTCAATATTCTATCACCACTTAAATTCACAGCCCACAGCGAATACGTCGTTAATTAATTACAATAGCCAGCCTAAAAAATTTCGATTTTCTCCAAGGCATTTCCAAAATTCAATGTTCATCTCTATTTCACTTTCCAATTTCCGTCGACCATGTTCCACGAAAAAAAAGAAAAAAAAGGAGAAGGAAATAGGAAAAAGCACAAAAAATAAACGTACTTCCACATCCATCCAACAAACCGACACTGTACAGCGACGTTCTGGAATCCCCACAGCGCGAGATCAGCTCGTGTGCAGCCTGTGTCGCAGGATCCGCGATAAAATCGAGGAACTGGTACCGAGCGCCGCTATATTTCCCCGTCTGGAACGGGCTGAAAACCCAGTAAGTATCTCGTCGTCACGTAAAATCATTCCAGGTATCCCGTGGGAGGACTAGAATGGGGACTAGATAGATCGATCGAGATTTGTTTACGTAAGGCCATTTCGCTGATCCCCGAAACCAGGCCACGGACTTCCTTCTCTACTCTCACCTCTTCGCCTTCCATCTCGTCTACCTTCGTAAAGCAGACTCCATACTCGACAAGTCTGGAATTCGAACCCCCAAGTCATTTCGGTTTCGTGTTGTGCATCGTCTCTACGTGCGCCAGCGTCAGTCTGCCCGAGAACACTTCCGACACGGTTTGTCCTCACGATTTCAACGGACACGCAGGACCACCAGGACGAGGAAACGGAGGAAAGTCTGACGTGGTTTCGTTCATTCCCCAACGCGTATCCACGGGATTGGCGAGGAATCGCAATCTTGGTTTTATCACGGAAATCTTCGTTCCTGGGTGTCGCGTGTTCGCGTCACTGCTACCTAGAGATCTCTGACCCAGCGAACACGCTCTTCTTAGCCCGCAGCTTTTATGGACCGACATCCACGAGTGAATACACACGGACAGGTATCAGTGTGGCGTCTCGATCGATCCGCAAATCGACTCGGTTCCTTCTGTTTGTTCCCTTCGGTCAAGCTCCCCTTCTTGATCTTTCGTCGCGATGCCTCTTGGTCCCGACTGATTGCGGTAAACTCACGACGACGGAATATCGGTACAGGAACGAGCTGTCTTACAGAGACCTCGATGGACTAGCTGGAAACTGATTCCT